>NC_051065.1:126261417-126323917 GCF_004664715.2 Peromyscus leucopus
ACAAGATTAGTTCCCGGTCCAAAGAAAACCCGAGAGTGAAAATAAACTGCTCACTTCTAAAAGAGCCACTTCTCCTTCCGGTGTTAGAGAGAGTCGGTTTCTTCTTTCTGGTGGGTAAGCGGGTGTAAGTCAGAAGGCCTGGCTTGGTCCCTCTGGGCCTCTATACCTTCAGAGAGGACTGTACACCATGACTTAGTGCCCTCTGCTTCATGCTCTGTTTTTGAATTCTGGATTCATGGCTTCTTAATGCTCTTGAAATTGTTGGAGTACCTAATGAGTCAGCACAAGGCTTGCTGTAGTCTGCTTGAATTTGCCCAAACCTTTAAAATCACACAAATATGGAGCAAAGAGATGAAATTATAGCAGACTTACATCCGCTGTAGAAAACTCCCTATTATCACTACTTTTATATAAATGATTGCCAATCATGCAAGCAGGAGACAGGCCACTTAATTATTTCCAAGCCAGCAAACTTCTGCCCAACTTTAAAATAAAGTTTTTATTCTCCTTTCATCAAAAGTTTAGGATGTAGTAAGCCTAATGAGAATGAGTTACCAGAGGGGGTAAAACACGTTCATCGTCACCAGCACTGCTAACCATGTCAATCAAGTGGGTGGGGGAAGAAGAAAGAGGTTCACAGTAACTTTAAGGCAACATTCTCGGGGAAAAAATAATTTCCAAATGTCTGGACTGCAAATTGGCAAGAACTGGGGTCGAGTCCTGACTCTTGCCCCGATGAGCACTAGGACAGAGAACAGTTAGCTCCTCCCTCCCCAAAGGTCTGCAAAACCATGTTTTATCTGGATCTTTCTATGTCATAGTCATCATGGTTTCCTAAGAATAAGGTGGGATTGTATGGAAGCTTAGATTCCTTCCAAAGGTGTCATCGTTTCTTTCTCCTTAATTAGCTGATCACGTTGCCAACTTCTCCCCAAGGCATCATATTTATTCCAGCAAATTCCTATTTAAAAGGCTCACATGTCAATGATTCTGTATGCTTCATCTGGATTGGTAAATTTAAAACCCATCCAGTAACTTATGTATGTTTCAGTTGAGGGGACCTATCGAAAAGGCCCACAACTAAATGTCTTGAAGACAGAGCAGGTGAAAGCCACATCCAATCCCATCCATGAAAGCATGCATGCCTGTGTGCGTGTGTACACAATGGCAGGGAGACCACTGTAGGGTGAGGCAGAAAGACTCCAGGGATGACATAAGGACAACTCTATTCTGGAATAAACTTCAGAGATGGGCCAGAAGTGGCTGGCACTAAGTGATGTTCCAGCCAACACATAGCTGGCTCTCTCATATTCTGCCTCAGTGTCAGGAGGATTAAAGGAGCATACCTTGAGCCAGATGTGGTGGCTACATCTGTAATCTCAGTATTCAATAGGCAGAGGCAGGGGGATCCTCCCAAATTCAAGTCCCAAGCCTGGTCTTCATAGTGAGTTCTGAGCCAGCCAGAGCTACATAGCAAGACTCTGTATAAAAACAAAACCAACAAAGGACAGAAACATGTGCTTTGTCATCCACAGGTTTGGAAGATGCTTTTAAAATTATACAAGAGCCAAGGCAGAAAGATGAAAGGCCTAGGGAAATAGTTACAAAGATGAACAACACATTCTTTAAAAGGAGGAAGGATGGTTGTGGGAAGAGAATCCAGGAAGCTAAAGAGGGGAACAGAGAAATAAAAACAAATACACGGCCGGGCGGTGGTGGCGCACGCCTTTAATCCCAGCACTCGGGAGGCAGAGGCAGGTGGATCTCTGTGAGTTCAAGGCCAGCCTGGTCTCCAAAGCGAGTTCCAGGAAAGGCACAAAGCTACACAGAGAAACCCTGTCTTGAAAAACCAAAAAAAAAAAAAACAAATAAAAAAACAAAAAACAAATACATGTACAAAGACAAGAAGGGCAAATTGAATTATTAAGGAAAGAAAATGCATACAGAGAAAGACCAATGATTGAAGGAAAATTCTTCCTGGTGATCCTGCCTTTCTTGACCATGACCACTACATGTAAGAATTCTAAAATCATCTCACAGTTCAAACCAGCATGTCTCTTACTCATCTTTCCTTTTTCTCAAAGTATCAAAAGCACAATTCATTCTGACCTACTGGAGGCTCTTGCTGATGTCGATTGAGTGCATGCCTTGTCCACACTGTTTCTCTTGGGTAACAGTCCTCTGTGATAAGTAAACAATACTATAATGAGCAACACAATAAGTTCTAGAAACATCCAGATTGGAGGTCCAGGGAAGAAAGTGGGCTGTGGTCACTTTCCATTGCTTTTGCCTTCAATCTGACTTCTCTGTCACTAAGGATGGATCTCAAGGTCCCATCTCAAGGTATTTCCTATATTAGCAAACGTAAGGTGACTGTCTAGACTGTCCACCTAAACAATGAGCTTTAAATGCAAACATTTCCAGATACCAAAGTGTCCATGGTCTGCTTGTCACTGTTTCTATGTATTTTCTTCCCATATAATGTCTGTGCATTTTATATACATACACGAGAAAAGAGATTAAATAAGACAAAATACTTGCTTTAATAGTTAAGTTCTTATAAAGGATATATGGGTTCTTTGTAATATTCTTGCAACTTTTCTATAATTTTAAAAATTATAATGAAGTAGGAAGCTCTGAAAAGTTATCACAGTAATGGAGGAACTAACCAGTTCCTTAAACAAATAGCCTATTGTATGCTTAACCACTCCTGACTACACTGACATCAAAGTTTTCATCCAGCCGCTAGCAGAATACATAGTGGAACAGGAAAGCAAAGGCTCCAGTGTGTGCTTTGAAAGCTTCCTGTTGGCTTTCAGGAGAGATTGCAAACCCTGTCATCACTTGAAGGCACCATTTCTCTATCTTAAAAATCTCAAGCTTCAAACAAAAATCTTTTGTTCCCAGTTCTAATCAGCTTGACTCAATGTATCAACAGGTGCTGAGGAACAAGAACCAAAGACACGGGAGGAAGGAAGCTGGGACTCTCCAGGTGGCTAGGTGTCCCCGGTCGGGGGAGACACTGGCAACCCATTCTTCTGTGGCACTGCAAGCTCCGTGGTTTATAGTTTCTCCTGGCAGTTTGGGAAGGTTCTCCCAAGCCCTGAGGGACATGATGTTGAATTACCTCTCAAAAAGCCAGCAGTGGTATTTTGCGGTCATGGCCAGATTATATGCACAGGCATGGATCACACCTTCTCACGACAGTGAGTTTCTGGGGCCCATGACTCATTGCAACTTCTATTCAGGTAGATAGCTTATTGTGTTTGGCTGAGACACAAAAACAGGTGGCTTAACTTGTGGCACAAACATGTGGTCTTTGTCCATAGCCCAAAGGTGATCACCTGCTGGGACCTCTATGGAATTTCCACGCCCTTTGAGAATCAAAAACATAATTGAAAAAAAAAGATGCTGAGATGCTGTTGTTCTCCAGGTGTTTCTTTGCATTGGCCAACTTCTGCCCTCTCAGTCGTATTTCCCAGGGATGGGAGGTTTGCACTGGGCTGGTAGGTAGTAGGGTAGGAATAGATCAGAGAATGGGAAGTAATGTGCAGCCAATTAGACTGGAGATCTCTTTCTGAGCTCACCAGACAGCTTCTGTTCTCTGTCTAAAGAGTGGCTCCTGTAGGAGTCACTACCAGGATGGAGATGGCTCATCAGCTCATCAGCTCATCAGCTCTCCCTGCTTTTTGCCTTCTCCTGATTGATGTGCCACTAAAAAGATACTCCTATACTTCACTGATCCCATCTACTCCTCTCCTTTATATCCCCACAAAAACTGAACATAGTTTTATATTCTCTCACAAAAGTTCCTTCAAAGGCTGAGTATAAATGCAATTTTTATGTTGTGTTTTTTGTTCTGTGTATGTTTACATGTTCATGACTGCATGCACATATGGAGATCAGGGGTCCATCTCAAGTGTTTTCCTCAATTGTCTCCACCTTAGTTTTTGAAGTAGTCTCCCTTGAACTCACCAACTGCACTAGGCTGACCGGCCACACCTCCCCATAGCCCGCACTCTGCTTCCCCACCCCAACACTACGCCTGGCTTTTTACGTGGACTCTAGGGATCCACACTCAGGTCCTCAACCAGCACAGCAAGTATGTTGCCTATTAGACTATCTCCCAAGCCCTTGGAAGCATTTTTTTTTTTAAACATTCAATGTATATTGGTCAGGTCTTGGCAGCAAACAGAAGAAATACATTCCAAATTCAAAAAGAAAGGAATTGATTAGAAGCAAATGTTATTTAGAAGACATCAATACAAGGGCTGAAGAAATAAAATCTTGGTGGAAATGCAGACTAGAGCTGAGAAAGACCATGCAGTGGACAATGGATTAATCCACACGTGGTGGTCCCTGTAGAGACATGTCCACCGACATTCCACCCAAACAATACTGGACACCATAGCAGCTGCTGTCTCTTGGGTAGACACTTAGGTCCCCAGAGTCCTTGCATCAGTCTTTCCAAACTCCCTTACAGGTAGAGAACCTAGGCAGCTGGGCTTAGGTCATGAATGGCAGTCCTTGCCATCTGGGCCCTAATGGAGAATTGGACTCAGGGAAACAAACACAAAGGCCAAAACATTTTAACAAAAGCTGAGAAATTCTACATATGATCACTTATAAGTTGAGAAATCTTAACTTTTACCAATTCCCCCACAAACTGAACCCTCTCATAGACCAGTTCCTTTGGCTCACTGAATACATCCATCCCATCCCATTTCGTTATTTCTTTTATCTTTTCTGAGTCCACTCTAAAACAAGATAAAAGTTGTTTCAGCAGTCATCAAAAGTCTCCCAACCAAAAAAAGCCCAGGACCAGATGGTTTCAGTGCAGAATTCTACCAGACTTTCAAAGAAGAACTAATACCAATACTCTTCAAATTGTTCCATACAATAGAAACAGAAGGAGCACTACCAAACTCTTTTTATGAGGCTACAATTACCCTGATACCCAAACCACACAAAGATGCAACAAAGAAAGAGAACTACAGACCAATCTCCCTCATGAACATTGATGCAAAAATATACAACAAAATATTGGCAAACTGAATCCAAGAATACATCAAAAAAATTATCCATCACGACCAAGTAGGATTCATCCCAGGGATGCAAGGATGGTTCAACATACAAAAATCTGTCAATGTAATACACCATATAAACAAACTGAAAGAAAAAAAACACATGATCATCTCCTTAGATGCTGAAAAAGCCTTTGACAAAATCCAACACACCTTCATGATAAAGGTCTTAGAAAGATCAGGAATACAAGGAACATTCCTAAACATAATAAAGGTAATTTATAGCAAGCCAACAGCAAACATCAAATTAAATGGAGAGAAACTCAAAGCAATACCACTAAATTCAGGAACAAGACAAGCCTGTCCACTTTCCCCATATTTATTCAATATAGTACTAGAAGTTCTAGCTAGAGCAATAAGACAACAAAAGGAGATCAAAGGGATACAAATTGGCAAGGAAGAAGTCAAACTTTCACTATTTGCAGATGATATGATAGTATACATAAGTGACCCCAAAAAACTCTACCAGGGAACTCCTACAGCTGATAAACTCCTTCAGTAAAGTGGTAGGATACAAGATCAACTAAAAAAAATCAGTAGCCCTCCTATACAAAAATGATAAAAGGGCTGAGAAAGAAGTCAGAGAAACATCACTCTTTAAAATAGCCACAAATAATATAAAATACCTTGGGATAACACTAACTAAACAAGTGAATGACCTTTTTGATAAGAACTTTAAATCTCTAAAGAAAGAAATTGAAGAAGATATCAGAAAATGGAAAGATCTCCCATGCTCATTGATAGGTAGGATTAACATAGTAAAAATGGCAATCTTACCAAAAGCAATCTATAGATTCAATGCAATCCCCATCAAAATCCCAACACAATTCTTCACAGACTTGAAAAGAAAAATACTCAACTTCATATGGAAAAACAAAAGACCCAGGATAGCTAAAAAATATCCTATACGATAAAGCAACCTTTGGAGGCATCACCATCCCTGACCTCAAACTCTACTACAAAGCCATAGTAATAAAAACAGCTTGGTACTGGTATAAAAACCACCATATGGACCAATGGAATCAAATTGAAGACCCTGACATTAATCCATGCACATATAAACACCTTGTTTTTGACAAAGAAGCCAAAACTATACAATGGAAAAAAGAAAGTATCTTCAACAAATGGTGCTGGCATAACTGGATGTCAATATGTAAAAGATTACAATAGATCCATATCTGTTACCATGCACAAAACTCAAGTCCAAGTGGATCAAAGACCTCAACATAAATCTAGTTACACTAAACTTAATAAAAAAGAAAGTAGGAAGTACTCTTGAATGCATTGGCACCGGAGACCATTTCCTAAATAAAACGCCAACAGCACAGACCCTGAGCACAACAATTAATAAATGGGACCTCTTGAAATTGAGAAGCTTTTGCAGGGCAAAAGACACAGTCAATAAGACAAAAAGACAGCCAACAGAATGGGAAAAGATCTTCACCAACCCCACATCTGACAGAGGATTGATCTCCAAAGTATATAAAGAACTCAAGAAACTAGACATCAAATACTAAACAGTCCAATTAAAAAATGGGCTAAAGCGCTAAACAGAGAATTCACAAAACAAGAATCACAAATGGCTGAAAGACATTTAAAGAAATGTTCAACATCCTTAATCATCAGAGAAATGCAAATCAAAAAGACTCTGAGATACCACCTTACACCTGTCAGAATGGCTACGATCAAAAACACCAATGACAGTCAATGTTGGAGAGGATGTGGAGCAAAGGGAACACTCCTCCACTGTTGGTGGGAATGTAAACTTGTACAACCACTGTGGAAATCAGTATGGCGGTTTCTCAGAAAATTAGGAATCGAACTACCTCAAGACCCAGCCATCCCACTCTTGGGCATATACCCAAGGAATGCTGATTCATACCATAAAGATACATGCTCAGCTATGTTCATAGCAGCACTATTCGTAATAGCCAGAACCTGGAAACAACCTAGATGCCCGTCAACTGAAGAATGGATGAAGCAAATGTGGTATATATATACAATGGAGTACTACTCAGCAGAGAAAAACAATGAAAGCATGAAATTTGCAGGCAAATGGATGGAACTAGAAAAAATCATCCTGAGTGAGGTAACCCAAACCCAGAAAGACAGTCATGGTATGTACTCACTCATAAGTGGATTCTAGATATAAAATAAAGAACAATCAGACTACAACCTACAGAGCCATGGAGGCTACATATATAGCATGGAGGTCCCTAGGACGACTGTGGCTTATAATAAATTTCAGTTTTACTCAATTACTGAGCAAGCCTCAATGAAATATCTCACTATTAAGATAAGAATACATACTCTATCAAGCTGATAATAGAAAAATAAATTAATTAATTAATTTTCAACAATAAAAAAGAAAAATTTGAAATATTAAACAAACAAACATTTTACTAAAGTTAAAAAAAGGGAGAACTAGGGACTTATCATTCTTCTCTACATTCTATTCTTTCCCTTGTTTTATATATTTAAAAATTTTTTTATCGGTGGATTCTGCTGGAGTTTATCAGTGGATTCTGCTGGAGGATCCGATGCAGATAAGTACTGGAGGATTCCTGTTGCAAATCACCCTCTGGAGCGATGGAAGGATCTTTCTACTAACATGTGGAAGAGACCCAATCTAGTGTTGGTGTGGCCCCGGGGTTCTATTTGTGTCTTTCCTCAGGATAATGAGGTTCCTCTTTGGATTCCTCAGCACTGAATGTGCCCTGTGGCTGCTGCTGAAGCCCAACATGACAGAGACCCAATGGGTCTTCATGAAAACAATCTACCCTTCTGATGCCAGTGGAGATTGAGAGCCCAATATGGCCAGCTTTGGCAAGCATTAATGTAAGCCTAGGAACTGTAGCCATGAGATTGGATTCTCAAAAAGAGCTGCCAGCTAAAGTCGTGCTGGGATCAAGAAAAACAGGCCTTGGTGGTTCATGTTCCTGGAGTTGTATCCATGCCAGTGGATGTCCACATAATCCAGAAGAGAATTTGACATTGCTGCTGCCACTGTTGCTGTTATAGCAATGGCACACACCGCTGCTACTGTTTTTGGGATTACCATTTCATAATTGCTTACTACACCCAGCACAGTGGAGACCCTGGCAACAAAAGTAGCTACCACAGTTAGTTAATCTTTCATTCTATTGGGCAAGATAAATTTAACTCAGTAGTTATATACATCTCGATTGGCTTTGAAAATTATAAATTTATAAACTCAAGTTCCAGTTGCTTTTGGGATACTATCTTACAAGGACTCCAACATACAGTATGGCTCATTAAGGAAGGGAATGGCTCAGTTGCATTTAGCCTACTGGCTATGGGTGAGATTGGACCTCTGTTGGTCTTTTCTGTATCAAACACACAGATTGCAAGCCCAGTGCCACTTTGAGATCTTTAGCAGCAATTAACTATGCAACTCACACATGATTGAGCCTGTATGATAATGAGTATTCAGAGACGGGTAATGCCTGGGGGGCACTCACCAACCTAAGACAGAGCACCTGTGTGGCCTGGGCAGGTGTCTCCATGACGGGTAAGGTGACCTGCTGACGTCCCACGCAACCCAAGTCAGAAGCTCATTTTTTAATAAAAGGGGGACCTGTAGGGCCCTGGCCCCCATTTTGGGTAACTGTTGCCTTGCTTGCGGACCTTGACCTTGATATCCTCCCTATGCTAATTCCCTGCCAGGATCCCCCCTCCTGAATGCATAAGGGAAGTTCCTTGTCTGTGTATCCTGAATAATGGGCATTAACAGCTTAGATGCAAGATTATAAAACATCAATAGTGAACTTCTGCCCTCCGGGGTCCTCCCATTGTGCTGTAAGCCTGTATTTAAGACCTCCTCCCCCTTCAGGAAATGACATTAGGCATTTAAAATTTAATATATATATATATATATATATATATATATATATATATATATATATTTGAATGAATACTGCGAATGTAATCTATGAATACCACAAATGTGATTAATATCATGAGTGTAATTAATGAATATCATGAGTGTAATTTAAAAAATAAATAAAAAACAACAACAACAAAAAAGTTGTTTTAGTCATTGATCTGACTAAAATGTTTGTAAATTTCAATCTACTTATTATTTTGTGAGCTAAAGAATGAGAATAAATGTATTTAACCAGAAACACAATTAACTGGCTTCCTTCTGTGCCGCCTCCCTCTGCAGGGGTTGTGGGATTATCAGCTTTCCAAATAGGAAGCACCTGGCTGGTCCTTTCCTTATATTTAAAGGTTAATTAATAAGCCTTGAAGAAAAAAAAAACAAGTCAATATATTCCATCTAATATGGATTTCCCTGACATGCAGATGAGACCTCAAAAACATCTTTGTTTCAAGTTGCTAAAAGAAGTCAGAGATTTTTGAATATCAGTTTTAAGGCTGCTGTCCCTCTTGGGAGGCAGCAAGGATGTGGTGCACCTCCCCTGGGATGCTAAGCACACTCGGGGTCAAAAGGAACTAGCTCTAACTGTGCCTGAAGTCTGTCATCTTACAGAGACACCAGGGGAGAGTGACATGCCTCCTTCCAGGTAAGTAATTGAAAACTGAAACAGGGAAGTCACTCAGAGTCACAGAGCAGTGCATGAGAAAGATGAATTCAAGTGCAGACTCGGGCAACCCATGGTTTTGACTCAGACCTCTAAGGATGCAATGTTAGAATCTAGGCAGGACTGCTGTCCAGGCCACAGTGGCCTCTCACAGATGCTGAGAGTCACCTACTGAGGCCCTCTCTGAACCTCCAGCTGACAGAGTGTGTCCCCTGGAAACAATGTTTCCACCACTTGGGGGCTTCCGCAGCCCCACTGCCCCCTCTCGGCCTCTCTTTCCTGCCTCCTGGCTGGGGATCAGATCCCTGGCTGCAGGTTCACACTGTTAAACAACCCATCCCCAGAGAGCTATCACAAGAGAACCCACTTCTGCCTCATAAACCCTGCTTCCCCTCTTCAAAGCCCGCACTCTGCCGCCTTTGGCGATGGGGCCTGAACTTTCCTCAGATCTGCAGCCATGGTGCTGCCTGTCTGCTCAGGGTGCTAATGACTCTTCGAATAGTTTTCTCACCCCAGCAGTTGTCTCTGTGTCCCTACTGAATCCACATGGAAGATCTTTCCACACCATGACACCTTGGAATTGTACCTACCTTCAGTCTTCTATCATCTAACATTAATCTGCCACTTTCTGTATCTGTCTGCTCACTGCCCTCCGTCTTCTGTCATCCAGCATCTGTCTATCTATCATGTATCTCATCTCCAATGTTTTATTTATAGCCAGGAACTTCTATAAAATATACCATTTCCACTTTTCCAGGGTGACCAGCGTGACCATGAATGCTGACAACCTGGAAGCTAACAGACGTGCCAGTTGCTGTCATGATCGCCTGCCTTGTGTTCATTCACAGGGCATGTTTTATCAATGGCATTTTGTACAGCTGGATTCAGGCCATCAAAAGAGGAAATCAAGTCATAATTTCTAAATAACATATTGCATTTGAAGTCCTAAGAAAGGAGAACTATTTTTGCCTTTATTTTAATGTTAAGAAAAACACACCCTTGGTATAATTAATTTAAAAAAGTGATAATGTATAAGAACAATTAAAATCATTCATTGATGGGATGGTTTTGATTGGGTTAGTGTCCAAATTAGCTTCTTAACATAGCCCAGAGTTATCTGAGGAGTATCAATTGGAGGATTGTTGAGGCCAGACTGGCCTGTGGGCTCATCTGTGGGGCATTTTCTTGATTGCTAACTGATGTAGGAAGGGCCAGTCCACTGTGGGTGGTGCCCTCCCTGGGCAGGGAGTTCTGGATTGTAGCAGAAAGTGAGCTGAGCAGAAGCCAGGGTCTAGACAGTAAACCACTGCTGTTAAGGTTTCCGCTTCAGTTCCTGTCCTGCTTTCCCTCCATAATGAGCTTTAAACTGAAGGACAAGCCAAGCCCTTTCCTCCCCTAGTTGCTGTTGGTCAGTGTTTTAATCATAACATGGAAAAAGCAAACTAGACCACTTGCTATTTGTAAATAGCAAATAAATAAACAAATCACAAGACTTTGATTCTGTACAAATGTTTCCATTACCAAACCAAGCCCTAGATTCCTGTAGGCCAAATCTGAACCTGAGCTCAAGAGAGCCCAACATCAGAAACTCAGTATTCACTAAACATTCATTTGATTAACCTATCTTACCTGACTTGATCCCTGGCAAAGGGGATTAAATAAAAATGTGTATGAGAGACAGATATACCTCAAGCAACGGTTGCCATCAAGTATCCTTTGTTCATTGATGAGAAAGCCAGTAGAGGCCAGCTCAGCTGATGATAGTTGCCAGTCCTACTCGTAACCGTGGGAGGGTGTGTGTGCCTGGGATGGATTCATTGATCCAATTCAACAAACATTGACTGAAAACCAATTATGTGCTGGGGCTGGCAAGTTTTTATAGGTGCTGGGTGATTAGTGGTGAGCAGGGCAGGCAGAACCGGCTTGAAAAGGAAAACAGAATGAGAAATGTGTTCTGAAAATCACCGTTCTTATATCCGGTTGTCTCAAAGGACTTCCTGGCTATCTGTACTTTGTAGATTTACACCATGACTGGGGGGACAGCCACTCTATTGTGATCTGCTTCTGGTAGTGACGAGTGAGTCCCTGTGTTAAGAAGCGTGACATTACAGAGGGAGCAGGTTTGAACTGGAGTGACACTCACATAGAGAGCTGCATGTTGGCATGTCCTTTCCACCCTCTGATCCAAGGACCTGGGTCAGTGAGCAGGATTTTCTCTTATCCATTTATGTCCCTAGAGCTAGAAGACACCAGTCCACCTGAACAGGAATCTCAGAACATGTGGATTTTCTCCCAGCGGTCTTGGGGAACACTACACCTTTCCCATGAGCCTTCGTGATGCCTTGGCATCTGTGTAGGTGTCCTGAATCACGTTTTAAGCTGATTTCTGGGTGTAGCACTTTTCTCCCATCTTTGTTAATACAACACACCCAAATTGCCACATAGAGCTCCTTACATCAAAACACTGGATGCCCTACTGAAAGATCTCTGTCCTTCCAGTGCCGGAAGTTGAGTTACTGACTTTTCTTCATTTCCCATGACTGCTCAACAAAGGCAAGTTATCAAATTTATTAAGGGGTTCTATGGGGGAAAACAGACTTACTGATACAGGATAAGGTAAATTCAGTTGCAGAGTCCTTGGAAAGCTGGGGGCCGATCATACGCTGTTTCACGCCACCTGATCTCCATGCCAGGATTGTGCACCAGGAAAGCCTTCCACATCCAAGAACGGGCGACCCCCTTTCTCCTCCCTCTTAAGTGGTCAGGTAGGCCGATAATAAGTGCCGCCTCTATCAGGACAGATAGCCCAAGGTTAAGGGAGGGGCGAATTTCCACTATGGTGTGTGGTGCTAAAAATCTGAGCTGGGTCCTCATACTTGCACAGCAAGAACTCTACCAGCTGAGCTATCTCCCCAGACCTAGTATTTCACTTTATTGGCATTTCCTCATTGTACACAGTCCTGGATTTCATAAGGACATTTTCATAAAAGAATATGACGTACTTTGACCATCATTAATAAGAAGGATATCTATAAGCATTCCAGAAATAACAGCACATGCATGTAGAAGAACTATAGGTATGCTTGGTACATCTCCAGACTTTAAGATTTCTCAGAATAACACTAAGTGGGTCAGAGGTTTGGATCAGCTCACAAGTTGAAAAGTTCAGAGTGGGAAAGAAACATTGCACTTGACTTGGGTTGTGCCTGAGCCAGGACAGGCATCCAAATGTTTCAGACCTGACTGTATCTCCAGCTCACAACCACACAAACCTGGGTGTGCTGCTTCATCCCCTGGGCTGATTATGTCTGTCCCACGAGACTTCTTGATCTTCATTGTAAATGGTAACGGTCTGACCCAATGATGTCAGTGGAGTCTCAAGTTGGGTGAATAGTAGATGTGAAGACAAGAAAGGGAAAGCCCTGGGATCCAAGCTGCCCTCTGCTCTCTGGTATCACTTGGGAAGAAGGCACAGCATCACTCATGCATACTCTTTCCTAAGGCCAGAGACGGCAGACATTTCCAAAGGACTCAAGCCATACAGGTGGTGACATTTATCTATCACTGGCTGAGCTGGACTTAAGCTGATGACCTTCTCATGAAAGCCCTGGTGTTTGCTTTCCAATCCATCAAATCATTTCCCAAACAGGAGTTCTGCCAACTGCTGCCTCCTGACATGACGCACAGTGCTGCTCTCCGAGTGCCAGCCTTTTTACTGGTTCTGATACGTGCAAAGATCTTCAGAGAATGAATTCACAGCAGAGATGAGCTAATAAAGTGCGCATTTGTAGAAGAGATGACACCAGTGATATTCTGAGTCCATAAATAGCACCCCTTATATAATCCATTATTCTCAGTGAGGACCCGTGGGCTTGAGTCTATTTATTTTAACTCATACTTTTTTATGTCATCTGGTAAGATTTAGCCATAACCTTAACAGTCACAGTCCATGTAACTATTCTCCTTAGAACAGGATTTACAGTGTACTACCACAGAGGGTGACTATGTCTTTTCAAGTATGGGTCCCATGCTAATGAAGAGTGGGCCAGGCAGCCCTGGAGCAGGTAGCATCCCAGAGATCATTCCTTAGGGAGCCACAGCTGCTCAGCCCTCACCCCAAGGGCAGTCAGAAGATGGAGATCAAAGGGAGTTCAGAGAAAATGAAAGCACACCCCTAATTCAACACAGGGAAATTGCCATGACTGGAGTGCTTAGTTCAATCTTCTAAGAAAACAACAACAGAGAGCAGAAAAAAGACAAAAAAAAAATGACTAAGATCAGGTTCTGGCATCAGGAGTCAGCTTGCCAAGGTGGAAGGCATACCCGATGGGGAGGGCAGCTCATTCCCCTAGATTAATCAGAGAGTTCTGAGTCGTCTGTGAGTTCCAAGTGTCCCATTGCCAAGATACAACATAAGCCACTTAATTCCTTCCCACAATCTAGAATTGTTAGTTGCTATCCAAGCCAAATACTTTTGATAAAACCCTAGGAGACATGAAACCCATCAAAGGGGGCAGTTCACCAGGATGGATAACCGGAGCTTAGGGGGCAATGGGACCCCACCTTATGAAAGGCCTAATGTGACTCCATCACGGAGTGCCAGGGAAAAGCAATCATCTTCGTTGGTTGCCTACTGTCAGCTCCCAAGTCACTTGGGGATAGACAGAGAGGCAAGGGTCAACCCTCACTGTAAGAATGGGGAACTGTGGGCAAACTCTCTCTGTGGGTATAAAAGACACAGAAAATAGAAAGGACAACCACATTTTCCATTGTTACAGTTTCTTTGCAAGCGGGTTGCGGCAATGATCAGTTCAAACCTAGACAAAGGGGCAGGAACCTCTGGTTTGGAAGCCTTTGAGGCAAAATACCTTCCCATAGTGGCGGATACTAAGCACCCCGCCCCATGAGTCACTCTTTGGGGTTGAGAGTTCCCAGGAGGCACATGCATGACCTGGGAGAGTAATACACAAGCACTCAGTATCACATCAGGTTGCTTAGTGAGGGAGCAGAGTGCTAACTAAGCTGTAAGAAAGAAGCAGGGAGCCATTGAGCTCCTACTGGAACAAGGGCCTTCTGGGGAATTCCTAAGAGCTGTCTCCTATTCAGGGCAGCTGGGACAGCATGAGGGCAGCAGATCACAGTGAGGGCTTAAGGATCTGGACAGGACTATACCGAGTCTACCATTTATTCCCAAGAAGGAATTCCAGAGCTAATGCTGGAGTATTATTTAGAACTCACACTGTCAGTTGTAGAGGCTTTCAGGATGACAAGAACCATTTTGATGGCAAGCACTACTAACTCAGACCCAAACAGTTCATGTAAAGGCAGCTTCTGGGGCACAGGCTACTGGAGGCTGAAGCAGGGGATTCTTGAGTTCGAGGCTAGACAGTATTATGTAACATGACTTTGTTAACAAATAAATAATTTAAATAATAATTATTATAATAATATTAACCAAAAAGATAAACATGCATATGCTAAACCTTCCTTTATATCACTTCAGACATAGAAAAAAAAGTCTTGATTGTTTCAGAACAGCTTCTTAGCATTTACCCCAGCCTGTTTACTTATCACACATGGTAACGAAATTAAAAAATTTAATATAGGGAGTGGGAATTTAAGATTTTGCTTTAAGCTGGAAAGCTGCACAAATACATTTCTACTTTCACAGACATCTACCTCTTAATTCAAACTGTAAAGTAAAACTAAATTAGAAAGAGATTCACATTCACTGTCTGGGGCAAGATAGTTCCTCTATATTTATCCAATCTGGCTTCATCTTTTGTTTTGCCTTTCCTAGCTGGGGGAGTGATGTTAGGTTCCACAATTTCCCAGTGGACAGATTCACCATATTTGACATGGTGCTTTTCTCCTCCAGCAAGAAGGCTTTACCCCACAGCTACACCCCCTCTTATGCCCTGGTGAGCTGTACATGCATGTGAGCTCTCCATATGAACAATCATACCCATTTTTTAAAAAGTTACCAGGGAGTAGAGCCTAGAACTCATGATGGAGCGTAGGCTGACCCTGAAGTTGTAATCTATCATCCGACCTCTGCCTCTCAACCACAGGGATCGCAGGCCCAGCTTCTTCTTCTTACAAGAGCAGAGAGAGAGGAGGAGGGATTGCAGATTCTGACAGATTTTCTTCACCAGCCTTTTGTTGTCAGTTGGAAAAACAGGGAAGGGGGGAGAGAGTCAGAGACAAGCTTGGGGCTGCTCTCAGCTACTGATGAACTACTCAGAACTTCTGGGCTGGGCTCTGTGTAGATGAGGCACAATAGACTTAAAGGTATGGTGCAATGGAGCTCATTGCTCAATCCTATCTGGGGAGCCCTCCCCCAAGGCTCCTGAGGCTAAATTATCATCGTCAGTGTCAATATCACTCTACTCCCTGGTAACTTAAAAAGAAAAATACTAGCCAATGTTACCACCCAGATACATCATACAAAAACATCCTTTCTACTAATTTGCATAAAGCAAACCTCTTCTGGAACATGGTAATCACTCTACCTCGCAGGGCTCACACTTAAATAAGGCCAGCACCTTTTAGCAAGCTTAAACAAGGCTGATGCTGAGTGGGTATACGGGAATAAGAAAGATCTCCAGAAGCTGTGGAAGTCTCCTGTGTGCAGCGCTCTGGCACTTTGGTGAAGTGGGGTCTCTTCTGCCATGGTAGCTGATGCATTCTAGAATGTTTTCAGGACACAAACCAGCAGCCCACGTTTGCCAAGCAGCTCAAGTCTGGTTTTCCAACAGCCTCAAACATTGATGTTCCTGTTGCTACTGCACAGCTGTCAGCCTCCCCAGCTTTTCCCTCACTGGATCAGTTCCCTCCCCTGCTCAAAACATCAGTGACCCGGTAGTGGCTTCCATGCATCCTGCTTGTTTTAGATGACCTCCAAGAATCTGATAATTTGCATATCAATTTTGCAGGCATTTCTACCCCCATGTCAGCTATTGATTCAATAGGCATATCTCTGACCCCTCCATATGCTGGACACAATGGCAAACAAACTTTTTGGGAGCCTCAAAGGAACTCATTTCAAACAAAGCATTCACAACTCCAAGCTATGTAATACTTCTCAGAAACACCATAGATTTTCAAAATATGATGCTCTCCCGAAATATCTGTCCCTCTTTGCAGCTCTGGTAGAAATTCTACTCTTCAGTGTTTCTGCCCATGGACCCTCCCTCCTGTGGGAGCTCTTCTCTTACCTCAAAGTCAGAATACAAGAGTCCTTTTCTACACTATATACCACTCATTGTAGAACCAAAGACCTGAAGAAAGAAGACACCTAAGAATACAGAAGTGGGAGGTCCAGCTTCATAATCAAAGACAGAAATATATTGGGATGATATGGATTAAGTCTAGGGATGAAGACTGAAGTTGAACTGCCATGTCTTAGAATCAATGGGAACCAAGGTAAGTTTTTGGGTTTCACAGACCAGGCAAAAAGTATTTGTTTATCAGGAGGGACAGTCAATACATTTTGATTGACAACACAAGGAAAGACAGAATCTGGTGAGGGTAAGACTGTTCCCCTAACCACAGTACATACACTGTTGCCAGAGAAAAGATGGGTCGGGTAGGCAGAAGAGGCTAGTGAACATTATAGCTGTAGGAAATGTCAACTGCTTCAGGAAAACTTGCTTGGAAATTCACAGGTTTAATATAAGTATATTCGTGTATAGTAGATCCAAAATAGGATGCTAATAAAGTAAACACTGTGAGACATGACCTAACTTGAACCAAAAAGAAAGAAAACAGCCTGTGTAATAGCAGAAAACATTTTATAAAACAAACCTGCTCAGTTTTTCCTAGGTTCTCTTCCAAGACTTGATTATATATAAAAACATGGTTGTATTTTCCGGATCCCCTTTTTCATATCATGTACATTTTCTCAGGCTGCCTCACAGTCTTTCTAAACTTTTCCTAACATCATATATGTTACTTCTACATCTATTGAATCTCATGAATGTTCAGAATAATCCTGTTTTCTCTCCTATCTACAGCTCCATAATTAATGCCTTCATGTATACAAATTTTCCTTTCTCTGAATTATTTCCTCAGGATAAGTGCCAGTGCGTGGGACAGGAGAGATAAAAAGTAGGAATGTTTTATAGCTGCTGAAGCATCTCGCCAAATCATTCCAGAAAAGGTGCCAGCTCAGGTTTGCCACTGGTGATATCTGATTATCCCAAGTCCTTCCAATGATACAGTGCTAGGATCCATCACGGAGGAATTCTCCACAACACACCATCTTCACAACAAGGCACCAGGCAATTTGGTCTATAGCCATCATCCATTGGCCCAACGTTGCATTTCTTGGGTTTTCATTTTTATTTTATGAGAACATCTTCATTCCAGCAAAACCAATTTTCTTGCTTTTGAATGTACATAAAATTATCATTTCTGAGCCTTCAAATGTTTTGCTAAACCAAAAACTTATGTGTATGCACCCTTAATATTCAAAGAAAAATGCTTTTAATTAATTTAAGTTAATCTTAGAATTTTTATTTTATTTGTAAGCCAAAATAAGTTAGTAATTTTTAAAAAAATCATTTAGAATAATATTTTGTTCTATTTATAAATGTTGTTACTTAAATACAAATAATTTAAACTCTGATCATAAATTTAATATAGTTTATGCTCTCTGTGAACTATAGTTATCATGATGACTTTTCTGAGTCCCTTTAGAACTACATTAGTCTAGTAAATTAAACCTATGAAGACAATGGATTTTGTGTTTTCTTAGCTTTTCCAATAATCTAAATAAGCTTAAGATTCAACTTAAAAGCACAAATTTAAATTACTTATATTAATTATATATTTTACATCAGAATGCCAAGGCTGATCTGTTACCACAAAAAGCAAAAATATTCTTAGACTCAGCAAGATAAACTGATGCACATATCAAATTGTTTATTATGAAAGTATCAATACTAAGTGTTTAATTCTCTCAAACATCTACAACTAATGCAAAGTCTGCCCTCTAGGAATCCCTCTTGGCTACCTGACAGAGATTTTACCTTGATACTGCCTGAATTCTCATTATAACTCTGAGAATACAGGAAGCCACACTCATAATCCATAGCTGAGACCTCATAACCTAAATAAAGTGATGATTTCATGGTCTTCCTACTCAAATGTTCCAAATGATCCCACTAAGGTCTGCAAGTCTTGCCCAGACTGCCTACTTGGTTATCCTGAGCACTTCTCTGCCTTCTAACTCTAACATCCTTTGGATCTGACTGCTTCCTGTATTTCCTTTTCATTCTTAACCAACCAAAGTTAAACCATTCTTACAGATACTAAAGTGATATCCAGTGAAAATCTGGACATCTTATATGCCTTTGCCTGGCTACCAAGTCCCGCCTTGGAAGTCCATTTGACAGACACTGGGGCTCACTCTAAGTTTTCATCATCTCACTGAATTCATGGCTCTCTTTCCATTTTCAGCCCTATAGAATCCAATCTGGACAGCTCTTGCCTTGGTTAATATGTGCTACATGAGTTTATATCTCACTTGCCATATGTTTGAGTTTGCTAACTAGACTTTTATTATAACAATATTTTGTAGCCAATATATCTGGAAGCATATGCATGTCAAAAGGCTTGGAGCTCTCCCAAGCACTCAGATGAATACTTGCCATTATTCTAGCATTTAATGCCATCCAAGACATCCATGTTTTGACGACTGTAGGAAGATTTAATAACTACACGACCATAACAATAATCATGATGCAGTGAGCATTTTCTTTCATGCCAATGACATTCATTTAGTTCTCTCTCCAAGTGAGAAACACACATTCCACTGTCATTCACTGAACTCTCTATGAATGAGACTCACGCCACCAGTGTCCTTTGAGCTCTCCCCATACGTAGAGGCTCTGTGAATACCTTATAAGCCCTGTTTCATTTGCTCTCATCACAGAACCCATGGAGTGCTAGCTTTCACACTCAGCATTCTTGGGATCAGGAAGGAAAGGAGAATGTGCAAGAAAAGAAACAAACGTGTTGAACACCAGAGCAGTATCTAGCTCTGAGAAAACTTAAGGTGAGTGCATAAAGTGTCTTTCAAAAGATTTGGGGTGTTTTTCTTCCATGTGTTTTCAGGCAACAAGCATTACATCATCAGAGCTCCACATGAGCTCATGTGCCTCTGCAAGGTCTAGCTTCTGGCTCTATGATGATAAAGGAAGATCCATAATGTTTCTAGTTACAAGCACTCCTATCTTTAGGCTGCTCACCTGGGGTCATCTCTGTACCACTGTGTCTCCTGTGGTGGCAGAATGAGGAAGAGCTCAGGAGCCCATCCAAAGCCAGGCTCTCTTGCTGAACTCAGTGTATCAACCTGACATACCCCTCAGCTCCATCTCCCCCAACCATCTGTTTTTATCCAGAAATCCTAAGAGAGGCCACCCTGGATATGATAGGTAAATGATGCATATAGCTGGAGTTTTCTCTAGTCCTGCCTGGCCCACGGTCAGGACAAATCTCTCTCACCTGCTAGTCCTGCAGCCACTCAGACCCAGTGAGTAAACACACAGAGACTTTAAGTGCTTACAAACTGTATGGCCATGGCAGTCTTCTTGTTATCTAGTTCTTCTATTTTAAATTAACCCATTTCTATTAATCTATAAGTTGCCATGTGGCTTGTGGCTTACTGGTACTTTACATCTTGCTTCTCATGGTGGCAGTGACTGGCAGCATCTCCTGACTCAGCCTTCCTGTTCCCAGAATTCTCTTCTCTGCTTGTCCCGCCTATACTTCCTGCCTGGCTACTGGCCAATCAGCATTTTATTTATACTGAAGGATATCCACAGTAGATGCAAGGCCTTTGTGCACACAAAGTTTATCATATCTTTACAAATCTTTCAGGGGAGAAAAAGTTGGAGTTGGCAAAGGAAGAGAAGGTGGAAGAGGGACCCGGAAGGATCGGGGCACAGTCATCGCTGATAGTTCCGGATTTGGAGCAGAGCAGCTGATGTGGCACAAAGCTCCTCAAATAAGCTCTCTAGTTGAAAATGTGGTTCACAGATGGGTTTTAATCACAAGCCTGCGCCATCTGGTAGCTTCCTATTTTAGCTAATTATTCTTGGTAAGTAAGTGCTAAGCTTTTAAAATCATTGTTCAATTTTGTTTTGCTTTGTTTTTTACCACCCTGCCTCTATGTTTTGATTTCCTGGGGTAAATCCCTGCTCCGTCACTCCTCCAGGGAAAGCCTGGCATGCCTTCCATTCTTAGCAGAAAGGCCCCTCAGAAAACCTCAAGAATGCTTCCATTAGCTCTCTGATTCTCTGTTTTCCACCAAGGCACTACCCAAAACAACAGAGCTAATTAAGTGCATTCCCCAGGCAGCTAGCTCTGTGGTCTGGGGCAGCTCACACTGGCTGTCCTATCTTATATTGAAATGTCTCACCATTTGCATTTTGGTACTTAGTTATGTAGATATCTTATTTGGAGGGAAATGGATGGTTCAGTTATCCTTGAATAAAATGGAATATCAAGAAAGATGTATCAATGGGACATCAATTATCATGGGACATTGTCTGTCCTCCAGAACATGGTCACGTTGAAAAGGATGACTAAGGAAATGAGTTTAGAAACGTAAGGACAGCAGAAGAGAAAGGGCCTGGTCAGATGGTGGTAGTGGAGAAAGGAAGGACATGATTCCAGGAAGAAATGGTGAAAGTGTATAGGAAACAGCCCAGAACCAAATCACATCCCTGGGAGATGATGCCAGCCCAGAGCCTCATCCACAAGAGCTTCTGACTTGCTCTTTACCCATTCATTCTCATCACCAGACCCCCAGCTCCTGAGAGCCACTACCTGGAGCCACATGGCCTCCTTTCTTAGTCCAGAGGGCAGGGATGGGGGTTGGAGGACACAGTTTCTAGAATTCTCCAGAAGTTGTTAAAACACAACTAACCTTGCTTCAAATCTCATGTATCCTCAGGAGCTGTGCAACTTTGTACGTAGTCACCTCGGTTTCCTCAGTATTAGAGATGTTCTTAACCTCATCACCCTCCTCCAAAGACAGAGGAAAGCATACAGTAGTGTTTGGAATAGCTGCTTTAAAAATGATAAAGGATTTAAGTATTTATGAAACAAATAACGATTTCTTTCAAAAGAGTCAGTTTCCTGGGTTTGGGATGTAGCTCAGTGATAGAAGTGTTGTTTAGCTTGCATGAGGCCCTGGGTTTGATCTCCTGTGCAGGACAGAAAGAGGGGGTGTGGTGAAGAGAGAGAGAAACAGAGAGAATGCATGAGCACACAGTTATAGTTCATGTAACCAGTGTCTCAAATGAACACCCATTGTTACTAGGGTGAGGTGGAGAGGTGTGAAGAGACACCTTCGTCCGGTGACAGTTGCTTTGCTCTTCCAGGGGTCTTGGATCTGTTCAACCCCTTGGATCTCTGGTGTCCACTGAAGAACTCGCATGCTGGGACCACTGACGGCGGGTGGGTGAGTGGAAGGTGAATCAGCTGCCTCTCATGGCTATGTCCCACCCTTCATGAATATCTTCTTGCTTAGCCCAAAGATGACACCTGGAACGAAACAACTTCCTTTCCTTTGGTCCTTCTAACGCCCTCCTTGGTCTTAAACTCGGTCTTGTACCCCTGCCCCTGGCTGTTTCTCCCACTGTCCAAGTCTCCTGGGCACTGACCGCCTAGGCCTCTGCCCACTTTCCTCCGGCCCAGTCTGCGGCACTCTGAGATTTTTCCAGCCGTGGCTGACAATATCTTACAGATCTTATTCTTTCTAGATATGGAGCTGGGTTATGGGTGTCTCAGAAGTCTACAGATTGTTCCTCTCTAGATAAACTCTAAATTTCAAGACAGTTGTCTGGCTGTGGTCTCCAACGTTCAGCCCAGTTGTCAAGAGTTCAATAGACTCTGCATTCCTGTGGCCACAGTCTTCAACCTCCTTGATACAAATGGCTGCCAATGGCAAAACAGAAGGAGATACAGATGAGCAAAGCATACTGATACACTTAAGGTCATTTGTTACACTCGTGACATTGTTTCTCTTTCCACAAAGCCGCTGTGCTGTTGGTAAGGAGGCCTCAGAACACTATACTATCAATACCATATTTCTTGTGATGAGAGTTGAATATGGTTTTAAGGGCTGGACTGGGAATGTAATTGTCATAAATAACACCATTTTCATGGGAAAATTTCTTGACAGTTTCTAACAACTGACTTCCAAAAGACACTTTGGAACACAGCTGGTTTGTAGTTGAGTATGGACAGTATTCTGCTCTATGACCAGAAGTTTCCCTGGGATAGGCACAGTGAAACCTAAGGAGGGTGATTATCTTGGACTAGAAAAATTAATATTTCTAGTTTCTCTGATTTTGTAAGTCATTTCCTTAGCCCTTTAGCACAAATTCAACAGATCAGAGGAGCCGAAGATGAACTATAAACTGGAGACTGTGGTGAGTTAAATGCACTGGCTTTGTTCTGCAGATGTTAAACAATTGCCACAAAATCTGAAAGGTGGAGTTAATTCTGACTTAGACGAGCCTAATGAGCATCTGCTTTGATTTTTCCAACCATTGATCTGATTTTCTTTTAACTTGATACTGGTCCGTTTGCACAAGTCCGTGTGATAATTGCAAATAGCCAAAGGTGGAATCCTTCCACAACCCCCACCAGACAGTTTTCCTCTGAACATGTCAAGATTCTTCAAAGACACTGAACAATTTTATTTAGTACAGAATGCATGATACATAGATATACTTACATCTTCTAGAAATCCATCTGCACATATAACAAAATAAAACTTAAGTTGGGTATTGTTTTTCTGTAGAAGGAAGACACTTCTTTAAGAAGAACATAAAGAATCCTGGAAACTCCATGCTGCTGGCTTAATTATGTCATTTCAAAACTCATATGTTGAAGGCCTAATTCTCAGTGTCTCCAAATGGGACATTTAGAGATAGGATCTTTAAAGAGGCAATTAACTGAAAATGAGGTCATTAAGGGAGCCAGCTCCGGTGTGACTGCTGTCCTTGCAAGAAGAACAAGTTTGGACACAGATAGAGTGTGAGCGAGAAGACCACACAGACACAAGAAAAACAGCCACCTGCAGACAATAAGAGGCCACAGAGCAAACCACCATCAATGACACCTTCATCTTCATTTCCAGCCTTAGGATCGTGGGAAGATAAATTTCTACATAACTGCCCAGCCCGCAGCAGTTTATTTAGGCGGCCACAGCAAAGTAATATACTCTCCAATCTAAACGTAGCTGGAGATGTGAGATTCAAGCTGTATTATCTGGTGGGCTAAATATTTTACATTGTATTGAAAGATTGTGGGTTTCTTTTCTTCTCTCTTATTTTTAATTTAAAAATTTTAAATGGTATATTTTGATCAAATTTTCCAGTCTCCCAACTCCTTCCAGCTCCTCTCCACCTCCCTACCCAATTTCATGTCCTCTCCCTTCTGCCCCCACACACTCACAAACCAAAAACAAAAATGAAAACAAAAAGAAAATAAATACAAAACCAGTAACACATGCACAAAAATGCCAAAATGAAACAAAAAGCCCACAAAAACAAACCATGGAGTTCATTTTGTGTTAGCTAACTACTTCTGGGTATGGGACCTGCCCTGGATATACCCAGGGACACTTCACTGGAGAAAATTAATTTTCACTTTGCCAACTAGAATCAATTGCAAATAGCTTCTTGGTTAGGGGTAGGACCCTGTGTCCACATCCCTCTCTTAGTGCTGGGACCCCTGTCTGACTTGAACCTATGTAGGTCTTATGCATGCTTCCACGGTCTCTTTGAATTTATATGTCCATTGACACCCCCGCCCCTACCCCAAACATCACAGACTGTTGCCAAGGCTAATGGTTGCTCTCCATAACCTGATGCTAAAGCCATATGGATGTAGACAACACCTACTTATTATGTCATTGAACATGGAGAAGTTGGACTGGTGCCAGACTAGAAGCTTCACCCCTACCGACTGGCACTCATAGTGCTGCAAGGTACTCTGCACACTACCATACGAACAAGGTAACCATCAACCCGTTATAAACCCTGTGATCTACAACAGTGGTCTGCCTGCAAGACAGACTCTGGGGTAAGAGTGGCACAAATGGTAGTAACCAACCACTTTTTTTTTTTTTTTTGGTTATATGTAATGCCCACCATGTGAACAGAAACCCATACCAGACACTGCTCAAGTGGCCAAGAACCTGAGACTAGATAGTTCATGGGCCTAGGGGAAAATATACTATTATTATGCTAAAAGAACGTAGCAGTAAAATGACTCCTAACATGTTCTGCTGTGCCTATAGATCAGTGCCTCATGCAGCCCTCATCAGAGAAGCTTCTTCTTGCAGTGGATGGTAATTAACAAAAAGGTTTACCATGGACAGAGTGCAGGGGGTGTGCAAAAAGTGACAGACTCTGAGTCACTCAGCCCCGAGCGGGTGTCTTCATCCCAACCCTCCCCTCGGGGCATGAGGATCTACAGGGAAGAACGAACAGAGAGACAGGAAGAGCCGGAGGCAAAGATGACTCCAGACACAGCAGGATGGATGGCACTTTTCAAATCATGTTGTGTGTTCTAAAACATTTGAGTGTCCTAAAAATGCTTAATCTGAACTCTCCTTAAATTAACTGTATTTAAATATTTTTAATGATAATTTAACAGTTTGACTCCGCCAGTATTACAATGTAGTCCACTGTAGCCTTCCTTCCATGAACACCCACAGCCATGCTCTTTGCCCCACCATTGTGAAGTTCTTGGAACTAAGCTGCCCCTCACATTGCTGGCAAACCCTATCAGAAGTACTGAGGTTTTCAAAAGCAAGCATTTCTGCACCAAGCCCCCGTTTGATGGCAGCTCTTTAACTTTATCCCATTAAGGAGGAGAGTAAAGCATCAAAAACATTTTTATAAGAAAACCTAAATGTGGTAGGAAAGCCATGTCCATGGGTTAGCCTCTTCTTTATTCATAGTTCTCTGTTATTGACAGTTTTTACATTATTGGAGTACAGATATGTGGTTGCTCAGCTGTCAGGACTTGAGAGGCTAGGATAGAATGATTCCATGTTTGAAGTAACATACTGAGATCACACAGCAAAGGAAACAGAACAAGGAGGGGGCACTATTCTAATGATAACTGAAGAATAAGCCAGGCATGATGGTGCACCCTTTAATTCTAGCACTTAGAGGGCAGAGACATTTGTCTTTCTGTGAGTTTGTAGCCAGCCAGGGCTGTAGAGTGAGACCCTGTCTCAAAAAAAAAAAAAAAAATTGAAGACTATATAATATTTCAGAATAAACAATATATTCAAAAATGTTTACCATGAAGCTCTCTAAAAAGCATAAATTAAAAAGATAATGAAAGCACTCAGAATTATACAAATATGCATATAAATATATATATGCACATATAAATATATGCATACATACACACATGCACACATGCTCACATACAGCTATGAGCACACTACATGGAAAACTGAGTGTGTCATGCTTTAACAGATGATAACTAGGGTGCTAGCAATGGCTAGTCCCTTCAGTGCATGAACATGTCATGATAAATATACAATAATTGGTTGCATAAAAACATGAGATTATTGTGACATGCTAAGTCATGGTGACATCATGTTAGAGATACTTTGGGCCCACATTCTAAGCTTTCTCTATCACACATTTGTATCCTAAGAAAAGCAAGGAGCTGCTAGATATTAGCAGTTAGGTTGAAATAAAAGCTCCTAGTAATCCTCTCTCATTAACATAAGAGAAACCCAGTATCATAGGCAGAGTGACTGATCATGAATCGATTTTGCATCTGCAAACTTCCTTTGTGCAGAAGAGAACTGGATTCTGATGCCTCCTGTTCAGTGTTTCTGTTGGTTTCTAGTAAATAGTCCATTGCTCTCCTTAACTTTATACCAAGGAAATATAAACACTCATCTCACTCATTCATTTTAATGTAAAATTTCATTTGAATACACACACACACACACACACACACACACACACACACACACACACACACACACACACGAAAACCACCAGCGTAGAGAAATAAGTAAAGAACCAGGAACTTTCATGTGGACTTTGTACATCTGAATGAGAGATTTACTCTGGTTGCTTCAGAAAAGAGAGGCATGGAAGTTGCAGATGGAGAAATGTCAGCACAAAATTTGGGAGAACTTTCCCATGGTTAATTCTTTCTAAAAGTAGACTTACCTTGTGAGCTCTGAAAGCCCAGCTGGTGGTATTCAGGCAAAGCCTGGATCTACAAGGGGTTCAGTGCAGCTGGGCCTTCCCTGGGAGAACAGATTCTCTCCCAACTCAAAGCTTAGCACCTGGGGACTAACCTCCTTTGAGAAGAGAGTAGCACTTTGGCCCTCCTCCTTCAGGGATCTGGGAGAAAATCCTTAGATTTTCTGCACACTTAGTCATGTAAACCAGGAGATTAAAGCCACATACACCAGAGTGTTCTTCCTGCTGTGGTGCAGCTCTACAGCCCAGAGCAGCTTGGCTTTGCACAAGTACCCCTCCGTGGGGATAAAGTGAGAACACTAGACTCGGGAATTAGGGCTTTTAAGGTAGGGGAAACGAGAAGAGACTCAAGCCATCACAACCCAGGAGGAAGAAATAACAGCTGTAAATGACTTACATAAAAACATTCTACATGCTCAGATCAGTGCAACTAAAAAGAGCATAAGGGAAGTTTTGTCACCAGGGTGCCCCATGCCTGCCCTAGCATCAAAGGCTTATCCCAGCTCTCCACTGTTTGCTCTGAAAGTTGAGGCTCCCCTTTGCAAAGTGAAACTTAAGTCTGAATTCATCAGAGAGAGGCAGGAAGGGGTGTAACCCTTGAAAGTCTGGCTTCAGGGTTTCTGTGAAGGTTCTGTCTAGGGTGTGGCCCATTCACTTGGGTTTGCTCGAGATTTTCCCAATTTCCGTTCTGAATGCCCCCTTTGAGAACCACCGCAGATTTGAACAAACTGGGATGCTTGGTCATCTTACCCAGCAACCCATAGTCAAAGGACTTGCATAAGATTCCTGAATTCTGTGAGGTCGTACACGAACTTGCCACACAGAGCTGCTAAGAGAACTTGGGGTAACAGTCACTCTGCAAATGAGTGTTTTTTTATCTGTGAGCTGTCCTACCAACACCAGGACCTTAAATAACTTGTCAATTCTAGTTTGTACTTACAAGCAACTCCTTAGAACAAGATAGTGGCTCCTTTTTATCATGGTCTTACTAGCTCATACAAAAGTGGATGCTCTGGGGACGACAGCTCAAACAAAGAGTGCATAGCAAGGGCAAGGCAGGATCAAGTCTGTGGACTACAAAGGAAAGGAAGAATGTTCCCCATCATCTAAACCCATAGACTTCAGTCAACATGTAAACAGTACACACATGCTCAAATTGACAGATCAGGAATGTAAAAAGTGCTTTTCCTGCCTGAAACAGTCCTGAGTAGGGCATTGAGAGGACAAGGAGAAAGGACCAGAGACAAAATAGATTATGAAGCCATGAATCAACATGATGATGTGGCAGTGGTGTAGTCCTGAAAGAAAACCTCAGGACAGACCAGATCTTGCTTCCAGCATTTACACAACTTGCTGATATCCAGAGTAGTTTGTCTGTAGTCTGTAGTAGTAGTCTGTAGTCTGTCTCAGGTGGCACTGAACACGAACATCCCTTTTACAACTGGGTTACGTGTTCTAATCACACGTGGGGTGAAAGATTGTGTGGACAAGGTCCCACATGGCCAGGATCTTGAAGGCCACCTCATCTGCTTTAAGGTGAGACCACCAGGCCAGGCCCACTGACATCATGTTTCTGTCTGACTCAAAGTGGCCAGATGGTCTCTGAACATCCCTCCATGGAGAAAGGATGAGGTATGTTTAACGGTTCCAAGCTAAGAGAGTTAGCACCATCACTAGACTAGGCAGAGAGGCCAAGAGTATGAGGATGGGATCCTTGCTAAGGCTCATGGTGGGGAATTACTTTCTGACTGCCCAGCAGCTGGTATGGAATAAGAGGGGCCAAGGAGCCATGGCCTCAGTCATCCCAACCTTCACCAGCCTGTCTAGAGATAGGAAGATGACGAATCACTGGCTTTGTTTGTTCCTTGCAATGATCCAGAGGTGGCAGCTCACACAAATTGTTCTTTCATGGAATAGTTTCATGTAGTCACCCAAGAGATTGGCTTAGACAAAGTAGAGCTTTAGTCAGCTGGAGCCTGGCTAACGACAACCGCCAATTAACATTTTTCCTTTTCATTCAGCTTCGATGAGAAACTAAGTGAATCACAAGAAAGTCATTTGAAATCAGGGAGTCCTCCTGTTAACCACCCAGTTCCAAGACATCAGTAGGTATGAATGAGTAGCTTCCTCTAATACATCCGAGACACTTTCATGTTTAAGATCAAATATAGAATCTGAATATACACATGGCTTGTGATACTTGGATATGAAGGAGTGTGAGGTATCTAGAATTATTTCTCTCAAAAGATTTCTAGTCAGCACTTAATTAAAAAGCATACCAAAATTTGGGAAACCGTAGATGTGGGGATGTCCCCACTAGTGAGTACCCTTTTCTCTCCCCTGGGTGCACAGGTTTACATAGCAGATCTGTTCACTCCACAGTAGACCTTCGACCATAGTGATTTCAAAGCAGTTTAGCAATCAAACCCTGTTTTCAGACTGTCTTATATAGCACTCTGCTGTTTGAGTAGGTGTCCAGCATCCCAATTCTATCAAAATGATGAGGGCTTTCAGAGCAAAGGGCTTGAGAACCTGATGTTGGACTATACACCTGTAACTCAGAAGGCTGAGGCAGGAGCATTGTGAGTTCCAGGCTAGCATGAGCTATATAGCAAGGTCTGCCTCAATAAAAGAGAACAAGGAAGGAAGGAAAGGGAGGGGAGGGGAGAGGAGGGGAGGGAGAGGGAAAGGGAGGGGAAGAGAGGGGAAGGAAGGGAAGGGAGGAAAAGGAAGGGAAGGGGAGGGGAGGGAATTCTGATGCTAACTAGGAGCAGTGCCATGATATTAAACCAGCACAGTCTGTTGTCTAATTATGATATATGAAAATCTCCTGTTTTGCTAGTGAAATGAATATTCATAAATTTTTGCATGATTCTTATTTACTACTAAGCTAATCAATGAAAACAAGGCCATTTCAATTGCAAAAGAAAGGAATGGGTACTATTGAGAGTGGTAATTGCTCCCAGGTGAACCTCAGGGTCCAGCTAATACTGGGCACGTGAAAACATCATTCTAGGTGGAAGCTGCTTACAGCGATTTTGACGGGCTGTATAACAAGCTCAGACTCTTTCTATCAGCCTGAACCGTTATAAGAAGAAAAGTAGGACTTGTTTTTCTTAATGTCGAGTCACAGACACAATCAGACCCATTCTTCAAGACAAATGCAAGTCAGAAAAAAGTCTCTTATCATACTGCATATACATATATGAATCATATTCTACATACTAAAAGACACGTCACACCATATATAATAAGAATAAATATAAGCACACACATATAAACAATGGTATGCCAATGACTAGCTTCCTAAAGATCACCTACCCTACAACCAGCCACTGAAGTGCCTGGGCCTCGCTGTTTTCCTGGTCCCTTGCAGAGGCTCTGGCATGTGTGGGAGTGTCTTATTCAATTCTCCTCTGAGACTCCCAACACAAGCCTGTATTTTACATAAGCAGCTTAATTAATAGCAATATGTTTATACAAAGACCTGGCCAAAAAAAAAAAAAAAGTTTTTGTCCTTCACAGAAAGAGAGCTAAGCAGCACAGGCCAGAAGGTAGCTGATGGTATGATGTACACTGATAGATAATAGCTTTCTATTTGCATGGTTTTGGTTTGTTTTGCTTTTGAGATACGATTTCATTCTGTAGCCCCAGCTGACCTGGAACTCACTCTTTGGCTTATGATGGCCTTTAACCCAGCAATCCTCCTACCTCCGCTTCCAAATTCTCCTTCTGAGAATGCTAGGATTATAAGCATGAGCTGCATACCCCGCTTACATTATGCTGTTCTTAACAATAAAAAAAACCACAGAGAGAGAGAGAGAGAGAGAGAGAGAGAGAGAGAGAGAGAGAAATTTTTTAAAAAATTAGAAAGCTAGTATGCTTTAACATGGCATTCAACTTCAAATCCTTAGAACTGGGTTCAAGAATACAGGGAATAACATCTGTAAGAGACACTTCCTTATGTGGTTTGCCATTTACTGGCTTTACATATGAACCTACTAATGTTCATAGTCACTGTTTCCATGGAACTGAGGTGCTAGACTAAGTGATTTGATGAAGGTCACGAAGCTTCTAAGTGCCAACTCCAGACCTGAGCTCAGCAAGCTGGATTCAGTCTGTGTTCCTAACCATCAAACTTGATGATACCGTTTGTCTCATATAAAAACTGCACAGAATATGGCTAGACCAAGACTGTGCAAGTGGCAAATGACAGAAAGTCAGGAGCCCGCTTCCCAGAAGCCCACATCTGGGCCTGTCTCCAACGACTCTGCCTGCCCCCCTGTTCAGATATCAACAATAGTTGACTGCATTATCTTTGCTTCCAGAGAGGGAAGATGCTCCTAATCCATGGTGCACACTCCACAGCCTCAATGGAGAGTCGCAGAGCTGGGAAGCAAGGTCCTGATTCCATGAGAAAGAATAAAGAACTCTTTCCCTGTACAGATTATCTGGGCTATAAAGGATCTGTTTGCAATTACACAAATATTGCCTGTTTTGTTCCAAGCAGGCCTCTAAAACATCATAAGCAAGCCACAAAAACCAAGAGGGTGGCCCCATCCCACCCCCAGCATGAAACAACTCGTTGGCTTTTAGAATTCATGAGATCCTCAGCCTTTCATCAATAGCATCAGAGAAAGAGCAGCGGCCAGTCCATACATTCCCCTGCATTACCTGTCCCATGTACTCAAAAGGCTGACTACTGGAAAATCACAAGTGTTTCCACATATGAACACCATTCCAACGTTTAATTAGGCAGACACTTCGGTTTTCAGTATTTTCCAAAGAAGCATCACAAAGTGTTGATTTCCTATACAGGCTTCTTTCCCAAGTGTTTTCAGTCTATGCAGCGCTGAAATATGGCATTTGCAAACAAAATGAGAGACGCTGTTAAATATCCCAAAACAGTACATGAGTATAAAAAGCTGTATCTTGTGACATCTAGAATGGACCCATACAATTGTAAGTAAACCATGCTAGAAATATAACTAAATAACTGGTTTTGGTTATCTTTAGTGCTGATGCCTGAGGAAAAGCAGATTTAACTAGAGAAGCCAGGATGGTGGACAGCAATGTTCCTGAATGTTGAAGAGAACTTCTGGGCATTCTAAGAACAAAGGCTAAGTGGACAGAGCATTAGTCCACTGTCTACTGTTACTTTGAAATGAGGATTCTGGGTTCCCTTCCTATTGAGAGGAGGTGTCATTTACTGCACGCTTCCTCCCAGTCTCCACAGTGAGGTCACATAGTAGCTTGGAGATGGTCAGTCCGTCCTCACATAGACTCATCCCAGTGCTGTTGGAAGGTAGTGAGGCCACATAGCCGTCCTTCTCAGAGTCCTGCTCCCAGGTGAGAGGTTACAGCTCTGACTGGGAAGCTGGATGGTGGCCGAGCATTGCCTGCATGACCACGAGCTATGTTGGACCACACCCACCACCTTGTCCCTGAGGTCATATCCACAAATGGTGAACAAGAATATTCCATCTTCTGATTTTTAGGGTGGGAAGATGGGTAATAGAGAATCCAGGCTCAGTGAAAGGCAACTCTCCTCGCTTTACAGTGGAAAGTGTGAGGACAAGACACTGAACAGAGATTTCCTAAAGAGACTTGGAACAAATCCTTACTTCCTCCTCAGAGCCAGCCCTTTTTCAGATGCTTAGTGTGACAGCTTTTCTGTCAACTGTGGCTTCCTGCCTGCCCTCTGTGACAGGGAAGAGGCCTATTAAGTTCTCTCATAGCTCCTAATCGCAGTTCCCATCACCTGGTCTCTTATCTCCAACCTGCTCACCTTCATTCCTCACGTCACACTACCGTGTGGTAGTTAAGGTCACAAACTCTGATCCAGAACAGTTAGTATTTGCATCTGCTGGGTAACCTGGGCGAGCTCTTACTTTCTTTAAAATCCGACCACCACGCCTACCTGTCGATCTTGAAGATTGGTCTTACTGCTTCCAACACAAACTGTTGCAGTTACTATCTACAACCATCTACTCCCTACACCCCTAAAGAACCTGCCCTGGATCCTCACTGTTGTGTCAGGAGACCTGTCACCATGTCCAGATCACGGACGGGGGTCAGTTAACATTATTTCACTGAGGCTGTGACAACAGTTAACTGGAGGAAGAGGAGCGGTGGCTGCCTCACATGGGTCCTGCTCAGGGAGCTGCAGGACTCAGTGAAGCCGCCCTAAAGGTTGTCTCAGAGCCTGACGCTTCTTCTGATTTGAAGGGAGATGAGTATCTTGGCTATTAATTTCAAGTGCTGAAGGACAGCCTTGCTCTGGGATGCTTCACAAACAGGCCACCATCTGCTGCAACAATAAAAACGTTTGGCAGTGAATCTGCTGTGGTTGTCAATATGGATGGCCTGGTACTCAGCACACTTACTATTTTATAGAGCTGATTTGAGAGCACAGAAGGCTTCTGGGAATGCTGCCCTACATAGCTGCCCTTTACGGCCAGAACAGCTGTGATAGAGTTTTGCTGTTCAGAGGCTGGGGTGAGGGAATTAAAAGAGTGCTCACAGCCAGGCTCTTTCACAGCCCTTTGGGGCTATGGTTCCAGCCCTTCCCAGATTTGTCTTTCAAGTTGTACTTTGCTCATCACTGAAAGCTCTTATAACTTCACTGTGTCCCTCTTTCAGGTGGACCTGCCAGACATACATCCCCATCTCATCATCACAATTCTGACTCTAAGAAGCACATTTCCTCTCTAGTTCTCTCCTCTGTGAGTTCCAGAGACACTTACGTTAACTCCTTTGGAGTTGCCATTTCTCCTGGATTCCATGTGTTGATCACTCCCCACTATAGAGAGGTTGACGATAGCCCTCATTCTCAATGTCCTCCACGTGGTCCTCCACTCTCTGAGTGAGTGCTAGCTTGAGCCACTTCAGGCTGAGGCTGCTTTGGGTGCCACCCCTGGAGCAACAACCCTTCTGTGACTTTCTTACTGAGGTTGAGCGTAGGAGTCTCTGTGTAGCTCTTTGTGGCTCCAACTGCTACGACTTAAAGAATGGTCATTCCATATCCACAGTCAAATGGCCTCCAGAGCTCTCAAAAAAGGTCCTCTGGAGCTTGAGTCTGCTCAGATCAAGGAGACTGAGAAGGACCTTGCTCTGTTGCTCTCTTCCATTCTGCCCTACCTTCTCTGGGGGAGCATCCAGGTGACAATCTGAAATACCCTGATATCCATCAAATTCTCAACAGTTTGGGTAATTCCCAAATCCCTTCCATTCCCCTAAGGCTTCCTGGGAACAGGAAGAGACTCTCATTTTTTCTATCCTCTGTGTTATGACATATTGGAAGGTAGACTGACCTGGGGGGGAGGGAACAGTGTGCAAGACAGGCAATCACTATGTAGCAATAGAGAGCTAAGGGGCAACAATTACATAAACAAGGAGAAGCCAGTGTAAGCACTGTCTTTTCATGGGTCAGAATCTGGACTAATGTTTGACAGACATCATTTCACGTATCCCCCACAACCCTACAGGTCAGCACTGAATGGGGTAAGGTGACTGAAGGCTTGTAGACACATTTTTATTTCTATTGGGTCTATAAGGATGAGAAGCAATCCTAAATATTGGAATTCTATTGGAGGCAGAAAGACTAACATGGTAGATGGAGATTTCCCAATTGGGGACATCTGATGAAAGTCTCAAAGCTGCATAAGATGAGGCCAGGTCCTTTGGAAGGCCAGACTGCAGGGCCATCCTCTCAGTAAACAAACACAGTGAATTGACTTGTCTCCCTCACTGGATTACTCTTCCTTTTTCCATCAGTTCTCAAATCATAGGATGCCATCTCAAGATAATGTCAAAAATCTAGAATTTAAGTTGACACCGGTGTTTCCAACACTGAGGAGGCTAAGGAAGGAGATTTCCTTGAGTTAAAGGGAAGATCCTGGGCTATGAAGTGACGCTCTGCCTCAAAACACACACATACACACACACACACACACACACACACACACACACACACACATATACATACAACACACACACACACGCACACATATACATACAACACACACACAAATATATATATCTCCTAAATGTTTTTACTAAGGCACAATAATTTCAGGACTTTCCTTTAAGTTTTTAGTTTCAGACTAAGTAGAAAGAATCCTAAGAAATATTTATCTTTTCTCACTTACGGTGCTCTATGACAAGCAAACACATGGTGAATAGCATTCACTGTTTGCCAACATGAATAACTCTGTAAATATTACCTCAGCCTTTGTGATTTCATTGATCTCATATCAGGTGTGCAGGTCTGTCTTGTAAAGCTAAGTCAACAAGCTTCGGATTCATTGTGTCCTACCTAAGAGATCTGTGGCCTGGGTACCGAAAAGAAAACATTATAATGACAAAGGCCTATGTCTCAAGGTGGAAGCTTTTGTCTAGGGAAATATATATAACATTTTAACTGATTTTTGTCACACCAGCCTCTGAATTTCTATCTATTCAAACAGATCCCAGATGATGCTGCCATAGAAGAACTATCAGAAAAGTGAATATTTAAAAACTGTTGAGAAAAAAATAACTTACCTAGTTTAAAACATAAAGGAAATAAAGTCAAAGCACATTTCTGATATACAAAAATCTTTTTTTAAATTGTTTTGTCTCACAATGTAGCCCAGGTTGGCCCCTAAGTATAGGCGATGTTTCTGTTTCAATATCCCATGTGTTAGGATTATAGGCATGAGTCACATGCTTGGCTAAAATACAAAAATTCTTAAACTATAAATTGAAACAAGAAAGGCATGATGCTGGAGGAATTATTTTCACAGATAGGACATGAAGCTAATCTTTATGAGGAAACCTTGGGCTCTATGAGGACTTTTAGTGCTCTGATAAATGACCACAGTTACTGCAGAAACACCTATCAAGATCCAGGTGTCTATTCACCTTTCATTCATTCTTTTTGATTTTTATACAAACCTCCATTATTATTCTATCTTGGCTACTGAAAAAAAAATGTAGCTTCACAACAGTAACTTACTGAAGTTATATAAATGGCAGAGCCAAATTTAGTTTTTAAATACATATTTATTTCCATTAGTGTGTATTGATTGTATGTGGAACTGTGTTGCATCTGGTCCTTTCCATCCACTAGTGCACCATACATTGAGCACAATGCCTCCATTCTCTGCTCTCCACCCTTACCGCCCCTCCCCCTTGTCTCTTTTGTCCCTCGACAGTTTTACTTCTACTTTCAAGCCATAAGCATATACGTGACTTCATTTATCTACATAAAATCTAGGATCCACAAACAAGAAGTATGTAATATTTGTCTTCCTGGGACAATGGTCCCCAGCTCTATCTATTACCCAGCAAATGATGGAACTTAATTCTTCTCCAGGACAGAATTTCATTGTGCATGGGTGCCATGTTGTCTTTATCCATTCTCCTGCTGTTGGACACCCAGGTTGGTACCATAACACAGCTATTGTGAACAGTGCCACATAAGCATATCTGCACAAGGATCTCTGGGGTGTGTGGACTGGAGGTCTTTGTGTGAATGTCACGGAGTGGTGCAGCTGGGCGATATGATAGACCTGTTCTCAGTTTTTGAGAAAGTTCCACATTGGCTTCCATAACGGCTAGAGTCATTTTCCTTCCCATCGTCAGTGAGGATTCCCTTGTCCCACATCCTCGCTGCTATTCTGACCAGAACAGCATGAAGTCTCAGAGTAGTTTTAAGTTTGTGTTTCTCTGAGGATTCACAAAATTGAGGTTTATTGGCCACTTGTACTTACTTTTTTGAGAATTGTCTTTGTATTTAATTAGTCTGTTTACTGATGGAGTCATTTGATTTCTTGTTATTCTGTTTGGGGAGTCTATGCCTATTTTAGGTATTAATTTTCTGTCAGATGTGTAGTTAGCCTGTGCCAGGCTCTTCGCTCTTGTTTGTTGGCTGCGCAGAAGCCTTTTAACCTCGAGGGCCCATTTGCCAATTACATGTATTATTTCATGAGTGACTGGGGTCTCATTGGGGAAGTCCTGACTTTGAAGTATTGTCCCTGCTCTTTCCTCTGTTTTATGGTTTCAGGTCTTACATTAAGGTCTCGATCCATTTGGAGTTGATTTTTATGCAGTGTAAGAAATAGAGATCTAGTTTCATTGTTCCGCCTGTGTACATCACGTTTTCCCAGAGTGTTTTTCCAAGACTGTAGCTGTGTGAGCTCATAGCTGGGTCCTCTCTTCTATTTTATTAATCTACGTTTCTGTTTCTGTGCCAGTCAATATCATGCTCGTTTTGTTCCTGTAGCAAAGCTGGCTTTTAAATGAGACTTGCAAGTCTATTTTACCCTGCTAGGTCTCACCAGCAAGTGAGGCATGAAGGCTGTAAACTGAGCCCGCGAATACAATGCTGCATGTTATCTTCAGTCATAGTCTAAGTAAAGAAAGACAAATTTTCAACATTTTTTTTCAAAAAATGTAAAAAATGGAGGAATTTTATCATACTGACATCATTTATTTGATAAAATCTATCTGGAAAGAAATTTGGCAAGCAAATATTGTTTTCAGTTGTTAAAACACAACAAGTATTGTAGTGCATCCTGTAATCCATCATTTGAGAGGCTGAGGCAAGAAGGTTGTGAATTCAAGGCAAGCCTGGGATACATAGTGAGACCTTTTCTAAAATATAAAATATAATAATTGTCAAAATAATTCTTCACTGTGATGTCACATTTGCTGGGAAGCATCTCCTAGTGTCCTCAGACCCAGATGGAACTTGGGAGATGTCCATTTCTGTGTCCTCAACATACCACAAGTGAACAACACATACCCAAACCTTCCTAAGAATCATTTATTGACTAATAGGGGAATAATCCACCGGAAGAGGACAAAGTCACAGACAGAAGATGTTCATTACAGAATTCCTTACAGGAATAAAATGTTAGAGACAAGAGCAGCACAACAGAAATAGTTTAGCAGAAGACACAATGGTAGCATGTTGGGCAATTGTTCAGTCTAGAGCAGCACATGCAGTTATCAGGAGAACCCAGAGAATCTTTACTCATCGTGGGGGAAGATTAACACAAAATCTACCAAGATTATTCTCATGTTAAAATGCTTCATGGACAAAATCTAGAAATTAATATCCTAAAGGTGTATGGTTCTGTGAGATGGGAAAGTTATGGTTTACAACAACAATTTCTCACTCGTTCCATTCATGAAGTTACTAAGTTGGCTCTAGTCATGTCCAGGAAAACAACCTGTACCACCCTTAACATGAGTTAGAGACTAAGAAAAAAAAGGGACAAAGTTATCAAAACATCTATCTTGACCATGGGGAAGTTTAGAGCAGTGGCATTTCTTTCTAAAGTAACCAGTGGCCCACCTCTGCCTCCTCAATACTTAGTTCTGAACATTTATTCTTCTTTTAGTGGTTTGTGGAGTTAATTATATTTGTGTCTTCCATAATAAGCTATTTGAATCCTTTTGGGAAGCAGGAGAATTAAAAATAAATAACAATAAATATTATAAAATGGCAACTAAGCCATATGCAATGCTATGACATTATGTGAGGAGTTAAGCAGTGCCATTAGATGTCAAGGATGATGATTTGAATGGTAATTAAAGCTAACCTACACTTCCAACCCTCACAGCCCCTTCCTGCCCTCAAAAGGATGGGTGCCCTTCCAACAGGCCCCACAGCATCGCTTTCCTGTGATTCTCTTTTTATTTTAAACCTCTAACAACACGGCCTACCACAGCACAGGATGTGCTGTAGTATTAGGGGCCAGCTCATCACCACAACATCATCTGTTCAGGCAAGTGACACCCCCATCCCCTGCACCACCCCCTCACCTCCCACAAGCTCTTTTTCTCTCAGGATGTGACCTGGACTTTAATCCCCCTTGCTCCATTTCAATGCTTTGTATTTTTAGATGTTGTATCACTTAAAGCCAGAGTCAAATAACGTGGCGATTCGTTCTATGTGACTCCACTCACAGGCCAAGTTGCTCAATTTAACCATAGACTTGAACAGTATAATAGTTGGTGGGAATCTGTACACTGATTGTCTTTGAAAGCTAACTGACACTTCTTCTTATGGAAGGCTCTTTAAAAGAAATGTTAGCTAAATAAATCCAACCTTCAAACAACTTTAGATCGACTGTTGAAAGCCCCATTGTCTGAACTGATCTTGAACCCACAGGACTCCTCCTACCAACCTTGCCTTCTGCCTTCCCATCCAGTCTACTGCCATTGGCATGAGCTGATATTGACCAGAAAATGGAAAAAAATCAATAGCATTTTTCAGCCAGTTCCTATTAAGAAAGAATTGGCACAGTAAGACCCAAATAATATTTCTATCATCCAACTCTGCCCTACTGTGTAATTTAAAGATCTTCCAGGGGCTTGAAAGATTAAATATTATTTTCACTAAGCAAAGGAAATAACTTACTTGACACCTGGCAATTAAGCCTTTGCAAACTCAAGGGTTGGCATGTTTTATTTAATTTATACCAAACAGAGACAAAGGGCCCGAAAAGAGTTGGAAGAATATATTTTTGCAGTATTAAGTACAATCATACGGAGGCCCGATCTTCTAAGTACCAAAAACATTCTCCAAACTGCCTTCCTTAGGGGTGAGTGGAGAGGAAGTGCCTGCACTCTACTGTGGATTTCAGGACAGGAATTGCATCTCTGATCATGTCACACAGAAAGCCTTGAGAGCCATTTCAAAGGAGCCACTAATGTTTTCAGAGAATGCCTCCTGTGCCCTTGCTGCTGGCTGGCTAACAATGGAAACACCGTTTGAGATGTTCGCACAGAAGAAGCACTGGCAAGACTTACCTGGCAGTGTGTGCCCATGGACGAGAAACCAAGGAGCAGGCAGTTCTTGGTACCTGTGACCCAATACAATGACCAACAGCTCCCAAATCATGAGATTCATCTCAAGGAAGACTGTAATCCGTATCCATTTTCCTTCCTTTCTTCTGTATGTGCAGAAACATGGATAGACAACAAAATGGTTTGAAAGTAGGGCCCCTAATCCAGTGTTTAGCAGCATGCTACCTGTCCCTGTCCATTATTCCATCTGCTGCCCACCCAGCTGTACAGCCCACTCTACAGACAGTTATGACAAAACTGTGCCAGAAGCAGTGTGTGGCCTTGGTGAATCACTCCTGCCTCTCTGCAAACTCCTTCTCAGCATGTCTTTTCCATTCCTCCCATCAGGAGCTAGTTTATTTCCCAATCAGGGACTGACCTTGGTTCTTGCTTTGACTTTTGAAATGTCATGAAACGATACTGAACAGCCTCTAAATGTAGCCTCAGGAGACTCTGAAGCTTCTGCTCTAGCTCTTGCCACTTGGAGACTGCCATGCCAGGATGCCTGGGCAAGCCATCTTGAAGATGAGAAGCTATATGGCAGAGAACCAAGATCACCCAGCCAACAGCTCCAGCCAAGTACTAGACAAGCACACAGGGCTAAGTGAGACCAGCCCAGTCCCCAGCCCCTGTGCCAACTGACCTCAAATACATGAGTGATCTCAGCCCGTACATGGAGGGAGTGCTCAGCTCTCAGAAATGAGGCTGGTACTCTGTGTTGACCCATAGAGCATGGAAAAAGGCATGATTTGCAACTTTTAAGTTTGGGGTGACTTGTTAAGTAATAAGAGGGAAGAAACCCACTATTAAATGTTACAGTCTATATAAAGAGATCACCAAAGAAAGATGAAAAGAAAGAGCCACTAGAGGATTCACAGACCTTAGTAAGGGACATAAACACAAGCAATTGTCTACAAAACAGTCGTAAGCTTGATGCCATTTTAATGTAATTATTTTATTAATTCTTTGAATGCTATACAACATATTTTTTAGATGAGTAACCCTTGTTTATAACAAGAAATCTAAACAGTCTTTTAATTTGAAAAAAAAAAAAACCTGAACCAGATATTGGGGTAAATGCTGAAAGATCAGAAAAACAAAGGAACAAGCCACAGCCACATCTTACCTCTAGGACTCATCAGCCTGAAAAGGCTTCAATTCCTGTCTCCTCACGCCTTATATACCTTTCTCTGCCCAGCCATCACTTCCTTCTTAGTGCACGGATTAAAGGCATGTGCCACCACTGCCTGGCCTCTATGTTTAATCTAGTGGCTTGGTCTGTTCTCTGATCTTCAGGCAAACTTTATTAGGGTACACAATATATCACCACATTTCCCCTTTTTTGTCTAAAATAATAAAAAGGTTCTAGCTAATATAAGAAAAATTATATACAATAAGTATATACAATATATGTATATATAATATATATATATATATATAAAGTCAAGAATTACATTAACAATGTCCAGTCCATAAACATTTGACAAATTCAGAGAAAATACTCCATTATTTATCCTATTTTGGTGAGTCCAAAATGTTGTACCTAATTCACTTTCTATGCTAACTTGTATTACCAATCCCAAACTATCTTTTGATGTCTTTCAAACTTATACACTTTACACCTCTTTAATGAGTTCCTTTTCTGAATTTGTTAACAAGGACAACTATAACTATCTAATCTTCAACTCCCTCAGAGACCTGAGAGGAAATAATATTAACTGAGTAAGTAGGAAGTGCAAACAAACAACTTCCAAAAAATGTGAGAAATGACAGAAACAGCTGGCTGCCTGGACAGTCACTTTAATCCTAGTATTTGGGAAGCCACACACCTTTAATTCTAGCACTCAGGAGGCAGAGATTCATCTAGATATCTCTGAGTTCAAATCCACCCTGGATTACATGAGATTGATTCAGTCTAGGAGAGAAAGCAGAGCCAGGCAGTGGTGGCACACACCTTTAATTCCAGTACTTGGGAGTCACACACCTTTAGTCCCAGCACTTGAGATATCATGCCTTTGCTTGGGAAGCATACACGCCTTTAGTCCCAGCACTAAAAAGGAAGTGATATGGCTGGGTGGAGAAAGGTATGTAAGGCATGATGTGACAGGTACTGCAGCCTTTTCAGGCTGAGGAGTCCTAGAAGTAAGATGTGGCAGTGGCTTGTTCCTTTGTCTCTCTGATCTTTAGGTAAATTTTATTAGTCTACACAATATATCACAACACTTGCTGGCCTAGAACTCACAGAGATCTTCTTGCCTTTTCTTCCCAAGTGCTGGGAATATGCCTCATGCATGTTCACTCTCCACTCTTCTCCTCTCCCTAACTCCTCCAAAATCCATTCTCCACCATCTCCCTCCCAGCTTTCTGTCTTACATTTTTCCTAAAATAGCCCAATTTGTGTTGTCCATATACTCCTGAATGTGAGGCCATCCATAGGAGTCTGTTTGACCTGCTAGGAGCAACTCCCTTAAAGAAAAGTGACTCTCCTTTTCCCAGAAGCCATCCACTGTCAGTAGCATCTGTTGGGGACTTGTGAGCCCTTCACTCCTCCATGCTGGGACGTTGACAGCTAGGTCTTGTGCAGACAACTACATAGACTGTGAGTTCATGGATGTAGGCATTTGCTCATGTCAAAAAGACACTGTCTTATCCTGGTCCTGCCAAACCTCTGGCTTTTACACTTTTTCTGTCCCTCTTCCAAGATGATCCCTGAGCCTTCGGGAGGTTGGAGTAACAGAGATTTCCCATTTGTGTCTGAGCACTCCAGTAATACTTATTCTCTTCAGTTTGACCAGTTGTGAGTTTTTTCCCTACCTCCCATCCACTGCAGAAAGGAACTTCCCTGATGAGGACGGACAGTGGCACTAACCTATGGGTGTAGAATGTGAATTCAGGGGGAAGTTTCATCCTGAGTCCTCTTACAAAACAATAGTAGTAGGTTCTGTGAGCTCCCCAGCCATGGGGCCTTCTTTGATGCCATTTTCTAAATGAGACAGTACAAAGAGTTAACTCAAGATACTGCAGGTACATCGGCAGTGATATCCCTCTCCATGGCACATTCCAGTCTTTCAGGGGGCCAATCACTACAGCCCATACATGACACCCTATTATAACATTCAAGGTCATCATCAACAAATAAATACAGTCCATCCACATGATGAGGTCTTATTCCTAACATTTTAAAGCTTTAATTTCCACTTGCATTTTATACTTAAAGGCAAAATCCAGGCTATGGTGAGACTTTATTAACCAAAAATGAGATACTGAATACTGAATGGATAAAATACAATATTAACTAACTTCTATATATTTCTAGTCATTTCGTACAAATGGTGTGTTTCCATTTGCATGAAATACCTAGAGATATATAGAAGTTAGTTGATGGTTGCCAGGGGGCTGTGGGAGAAGTAAGAAGGTAACTGCCAGTGGATTTCTTCTAAGAGCAATGAAATATTCTGTAATCAGATGATGAGCATGATGGTATGCTCACTAAATACTAAAAACAATAAAACAAATAAGAACACTAGACTGCATTTTTTGAGTGAGTTTTGTAGTATGTGAATTCTCTCAGTACAGCTGTGAATTTTTCTAAGTGATTGCCAGTCACTCACTTGGATTTGGTGGTGAGTGGAGAGCAGGAGGCAGCCCACGGTGTGCTAGTATAGTGAAACCCTGATGGCATCCCTTTAGAGAAATCCTGAAGGAAGGAGAGCAGGCTTGGGAAGAAGGGAAGACTGAAGGTATTCAGACATGTGACATCAATAAACACTTCAAGATGAAGTCTGGGCCTCTGCAGGATCCAGGTAGTAATAGCTCATGTTAACATGAAGTTCTGCACAGGTGAGTGGCTCACAGAACAGACTTCAGAATCGTCTAGACACCTTATTATTCATAGTTCAGATCACAGATGGGTAAAGTTGTTCATGGAAAGTATATTTAGTACATAGAGGTGAAGAAGTGGAGACCCTCAATAGGTTACCTGGTGTATGTTTATTTACACATGTATTCGTGTGTATGCAGGTTTTGTGTGTGTGTGTGTGTGTGTGTGTGTGTGTGTGTGTGTGTGTGTGTGTGCTAGAAGACAACCTCAACTATTACATGTATTTTTACTCTATTCACCCCCAATACCCTTTCTTGGTCCCTCCCCTCCAACTGACCTTCTTTCTCTTCCCAATAGTGCTCCTACTTTCTTGTCTTTTGAGGGGTGGGGCTGTGACCCAATGAGTCTCATAGGGTTGTTATAGGGGCAGAGGCATGAGCACCTCACCATCAGTTATAACACTGAAGAAAATGCCTCTCCTTTCCCATCAACCATAGCTGCATATAAATCCTCAGGGAGGGATAGGGCCCAAGAGCCTCTCCCCTTCTCATAGCAGGGTGTGGTCAGGCCCAACCTTGTGACACATACATTTGTCCTTGGTTGCAGGACAGAGAAATCAAGTGAAGTTCTCATCATGGCAGAAGACTCTATGCAGGCTGCTAGGGGAGAGTTGCTATTGACGGTCTTCCTCAGCTGTGGGCTCCGTGTGCTACACTACAAACTGGAAGGCAATTACAGACTGGCACCATAGTGCCAAGCTTGCACTGGGGCGACCGATCTCTTTCTGATGGGACTTGATGCTCACACCCCAGGAGGGAAATCGTGACCCTTACAGCAGCGGAGGGAGGTCATAGGCCTGAGTGGAGAAGCTACTGTTGTTTTGCTAAATGGAAACCATGTGTTTATCAAATTATTTCCTAAATATTTGTGTCTCTGCCCATAGATTATGGCTGCTCTCAGCTTTGGACAGAAGAGCTTCTTTTCACAGCGGTCAACAGTGACTGAACGAGGTACTAGAACAAATGGCTGTTGCGTGTCCAGCCAAAGTGGGGTGTTTATAACACCTCCTCCAAAGCACTCGGAGCACTGTGGGAGAAGGGACAGAAAGGATGTAAGAGCAGGGGGGGGGGGGGGGAAAGTGTGAAACACTGGGTGCCAGGTATGACATGGCTGTTAAACTCTTGAACTCACATCACTTGTGATTTCACCGTGTTTGTTGTGGTGTGGTGTGGTTTGGGTTGCTGGTTTCCTATAGCAGAATCTCTTGCTTGCCTGGTTGTTGTCAAGGAGACTGGGTCCTGGTCTCTGCCTGTCTTTATTTCCCTAGTGCTAAAGTTCAAGTGCATGCCACCCAACTCAGCCCCTGAAAACACTTAGATTCTGGGGCTAGAATTGGACACCCATGCTGACTACAGCTTCACCAACTGAGCCATCCCCCTGACCTGGAATGCTTTCTTTTCAGACTTTTACTGAGACTGAAAGGGTAGACATGGGGTAGCTTTCTGTTTTGCCTCACGGTAGTCTTAAAAGAAGATTCAGCACTCACATTCTCCCTCCAAAGCTAAGCAACTGCACAGAGCGTAGCATGTAAAACTTGCCTGGGAGTTTGAGGAGACTCAGCATGGGAGCCCCATCACTCAGCACACAGACAGCATTTCTTTCCAAAGATGCTCATTAGCTAAATCTTTCCAAGTCGCTCACCAGGTCAGCCACTTTGACTCTTTATTTCCGTCCAGATGCTCTTCTTGCGTGGTCCTGACAGTGTCTCTCTGCCCTTTCTTCTTCAAAGCAACTGAACACATCCTGGTCTTCCTGAGGCATCATTGTAGCCTCTAAGAGGGTTTTCCAGGCACCCACAAGACAGAACTCCACATGGAATGTTGCTAAGCGAATACAGAAATTTTTCCTTATCCTAGTGTGTTCTTAAAGGAGTTACTGGAAGCGCGGAAAGAGAAGAGCTAGGAGGTGAAAGCCCAGGGCACTGTCTGTCGCAGGGGCTGTCTGTCTGTCACAGGGGTTGTCTTGTTTGTCACAGGACACTGTTTGTCACAGGGGCTGCCTGTCACAGGGGCTGTCGGCTGGTCATCAAGGAAGCAGATGGTTAGAAGGGATGTTTCTGTACTGGCCAAGATTGAAGAGAGAGGCAGGGAGAGAGGAACTGGGCTTTAGCTTGGACATTTCTGGTTTTATTTAACTCATTTGCCCACTTTTCTCTTCCTAACTGCAATCCTCTTAGTTCCAAGAAGAGCTATAGAGCACAGTGAGGGACTTCTTCCCTTTGAAATTGAACTTAGAAACCATCACAAGTTATAAAAATCAAAAGGTGCCTTTCCATTTCTAGTTAGCATTGCATGCCTACATGGAAATAGGTGACCATTCTGCTTTTAAGTAATTCTTGCCTCTTCCAATGGCAGGTGATACTGGATAAGCTCTTGAGAAAATACGTATCCAGTGAGATTTTGGCTCATTCTGTAAAGTGATAAATAACTCAGGAATAAACTCCACACCAGAAACAGCTTCCTATAGAATAGAGGAAAATAATTTCTGTTATTGCAATTATTCTTTTCAAAAAAAAATCTGCTGAGGCAAAAATTAAGAAAACAGCCAAATTCTCTATGTTTGACCCAGAGGAATAAAAATTATTCCATTATGAAGCCAGTGCATCTCGGGGGAAGTTTTGTAATGTTTTGATATTTTACCAAACTACTCTGTGATGCAAATGAAAATAGTAATTGTAGCTTGCAATAAAAATAATATTTCGACAATGGAAAAAATTGCTAATAATTAGTTATAATAATTAGAACTATGAAACTATGGCTCTCTGAAAAGCATTTTAGAGTTTGGCATAAAAATCACTTTAAAAGTTCACATTTTACCTAGGCCTGGTTGGTACAGGTACAATCCAAGCACCTTAGGAAGTTGAGGCAGGAGGGTCACAAGTTGGAGGTCTCCCTTAGCTTTGGTGTGGGTTCCAGGCCAGCATGGACAACTCAATGAGACCTCGACTCCAAATACAGAAGTTAGAGGAAAGCTCTAGTACAGCTCAACGGGAAATAGTTGCCTTCGCACACCAGGCCCTACGTGTAAACTCCAGGACTTCAGCACTGAGAAACTTCCTTCTTCCCAACAAGGCAGAATAAGCAGCCAGAGGAGCGGTGAGGGTAAACACAAATTCACAAAGCTCTGATTCTAAGAAAGGTTTTGTTTTGTACTTACTTTATGTGTTCGGGTATGTTGTCTGCAAGCACATCTGGGCACCATGTGCACACAGTGACCCTGGAGGCCAGAAGAGGGTGTCAGAGCTGCTAAAACTGGGGCTACGATGGTTCTAAGCTGCTGTGTGGGTGCTTGGAACCAAACCCAGGTCCCCTGGAAGAGCAACCAGTGCTCTTAACTGTTGCGTCATCTCTCCAGCCTTGAAATTCAAGAAACTTTTAGTTGTTAAAAAAAAACTAACTTTAATATATAATTAGAAATTCAAGTGTCTTCAGTATTGAGACGTCTCACTGACTATCTGGTTCTCTGCTCCCTATCCCCATTATCAGTCCACCACACATATTTATAGACATATACATTATGAGACAGGGGATCACTATGCAGCTATGACTAGTCTGGAATTCACTTTTAGACCAGCGTGGCCTAGAATTCAGAGATCCGCCTGCTTCTACCTCCCTAGTGCTGGTATTAAAGGTGTGCCCCGCCACACCTGGCAAACAAAAGGCTCCATTTCTTTAAAATATGTTGCATGTTCATTTTAAAATAACTGAAAGTTCACCCTGAGAGACGGTGCTCTGCGAGTTAGACTTAGCACAGCTCTCCACAGACACACATTTTCAGAACATCAGGTTCTACTTAGGTCTGTGGTACAGGCACTGGACATCACGGGAGAACAGCGCACAAAACTCCTCCTCATGAAGTTGGAAAACATGGCAATGTTGTTGTGCTGCAGTGTGTGTCCTCTTGGTATGTCTGTCAGGAGAGAGACAAGAGGACTCTGATTGAAGAAAGTGGAAGCACGCAGGGAGTGCAAAGGCAAACTGTCTGAACTTAAACTCTGCCTAAAGCCAGAATCCACCAGCCGCAGACGCCAGCAGTCAGAATGATTCACCGGGGAGGGTCAGGTCTCTGCATCCAGCTTTCCCCTTACTAAAGGATGAGCTGCTCGTCTCCCACTCAGCTCGCATCCTCTCTCTCTTTCATCATTCTGCACTTGCCTCCTCCTTCCATGGAGTCAAAAGAGAAATCAATGAAGGCCCAACACCCCCGAGGAGGAAGAGGTTGAAGTACTATGGTTCACATGGACCCAGGGTAGGGCCGTCTTTTAGGAACATCTGGAGTGAACCGAGACATCAGATTCCTTGTGGGGTTTCCTGCCTCATTCCCTGACCTACAGTCCTTTGATCTAACCTCCCTGGTTGCAGTTAGGTAGACCAAATGGGTTTCATCATGCTGAAGAGGAGGCAGGTGGGGTGTGAAGTAGAGGGACGCCTCACAGGCATTGATCTCCAGCTCCCATGTCCGGGGCCATCTCAGCATCTTGCACCTGGGCAAGGCAGGGCAGCTCCCCAGAACCTGTTTAGAATGTTTGACTAGAACTCACCCCTAGGTTCATTATCTGATGTAAAAATACATAAAACATCACATTTGGTCTATACAAATTTAATAATATGTTTTATTTCAAGATAATGCTAAAATGAGAATATAGTTCCCGTTGTGGCTTTACTCTTTTTAATGGCATTATAAACCAAAACAGGAAAAAAAAAGCTCCCAGTTGAAGTGGATGGATTGGGATCCTGTAAATAAATTTTAACATATATTTCATGGGTTTGTAAGTTTATTTCACCAACCTTCATCCTGCTCACGCACAGACCAGCTCCAAGTGTACCCCAGAGCGGGCCTCACTCGACTCTGTATAGCAGGGAAGGGCGCCGACACCCCACATTCTTAGAAGGTACAGTGTGAACTGACAAGAAAAAAGATACCCGAGAGAGTGAATTTGGGGTACAGAGTGAGAACAAAATTAAACTCTCCCAAGCAGAAGCTACTAAAAGCCCCCAAACGGGGCGGCAGAGAGCTCGGATGGGTGCCTTCGCCGACCCTGCGCTTGCGAACACGGCGGTGCATGGCCAAGGACTGTGGACCCAGCGAGCCCAGCCTCCCCTTCCCCTTCGGAGCCCAGCCTCCCCTTCCTCTTCGGAGCCCAGCCTCCCCTTCCTCTTCAGAGCCCCAGCCTCCCCTTCCTCTTCGGAGCCCCAGCCTCCCCTTCCGCTTGGAGCCCAGCCTCCCTTTCCTCTTGGTGGAGTTCTTCCCGGGAGCATCCATGTCTACCATGTCCTTCTCACTAGTTCAACTCTGCAGGACCAAGGGAGGAACCATGGTGTAGGCCTGTGAGAGATTGGCTGTTTTCAACCCTAAGTTAGGAATGAGAAAATTACAGCAAAGACCCATGATTCACACTCTCCTCTTCATCCTCCCACCCCACCCACAAATGAAATGCAAACCAATCTGCTGAGAGGACTCACAAGTAACCTTCCCCCTCACCCCTGCCCTCAGCCCACTCGAGACATCCTTCTGACCCTCTATCAAGTCTGTTTTCTTTCCTCCACCCAACAGAGTGAAGGCCTCCTCCTTCCAACATCATCACCCCTCTTCAGAGATGAGTCATTTTAAATGGACTTCGGGGCCTTGAAAACTCCAGTGTATAAGAGATTCACCTAAGGAGAAAGAAACTTGGGAAGGGTTGGGGAAGAAATAAAAGCAAGAGAAAGAGGAAATGAAAGGACATTGATAGATAAATAACAGATAGACACTTTGCTACATAGATATACATATATATAAGCTTTACACATACATATACACAAAGGTGAACTTTAGTATATGTGTGCACACTCAGTTTTATATGTACATACGCATGTATACATAAATTTAGATTTCTTCAGACTTAGAGGAGTGTGGAGTCTATGGACAAACACTCTGAATCAGTCCCCTGAGTAATTACAGTACAGCTGATTCAATACTCACACTGAGAGCCTATCCAAGATACACACAGAGAGACCAGGAAACTGTCCTTGGAATCATCTCACACAATTAGCAGGCAGACAAACAAAAATCAAGCATGTTTATCACATCTGTGTAAAAAGGAGGGAAAATTAATCTTGCCGTGATCTAAGATTATAAAGTATTTCTTTCCTCACTAATTGCCAGTATAATAAACTTCCCTGATTATGAGGCTTTGGTATCTTTATCCATCTCTGCTCATGCCAATGTTATTAACATGAAAGCTTTTGCCTTCGTGAGGATGAATGAGACACTTCCTGCTACCCAGAGAAAGGAAAGTTTGTCTTTACTCCCTGAGACTGGAGCAATTGGGAGACAAGCACTCTGATTATAGACTCATGTCTCCAAACTTATCCTCGACTTAAAAGAGGAATCATGAGATTTAACAAGAGTCCACTGCCATCCTGCCAGGTGGCCCTGTGAGACACCTGGGTGTCAGGGTTGGCACTCAGCTTGAAATATGAGCCACTGTACATAAAACAAAGAACTTACACCCTGGGCTGCTGACACAGCTCAGTGGCTGAGTGCTCAACCGCCATGCAAGAGGCTCTGGGCTTGATTGCTAGCACCAAACAGGCAGATGTAGGGGAATGCAGAAAACAATCCACTGTGGGGAAACAAGGACACCTTCCCCGTGACTCCACAGAGGGGACTTTCACAGACATCTGGCCACTCTTACCTGCTTGCCAGCGCTTGGAAGCCCAGGTAGACTTCTGTTGTGCCTGCCACACACCGGACAGGTTTGCTGTGTTGTAGGGCAGGTCCTCTGTACAAGAGCAGTATGCAGGGGTCTAGTTGTCCCACTGCACCAGGGGCCAGGTAGCTAGCCCTCTCCCTGAGAGGTGTCCTGGGAGCAGACCTGTGTTCAAACACAGGTCTGAGGCACTTTCTCCCAGGGGTGTTTCTGGTAATCATGCCAGCATTTTATATCTACCCCTCAGTCTGCTTCGGCATATCTCTCAATCAGAGAAATAAAGAGAGAAAGAAAAAAAGGGGCTTGGGGGAGAAAAACAGACCCAACTAAGGGTAACAATTCCATTCCTGTGTTCAGAGTTATTCCCAAGCATCTCCCAAAGCTGGAATGGAGCACAGGCACTCCTGCACCCTGCTATCCAAGGACAGCACATCTCTTCATGTGCTCTTTTTCTCACTTAAATATAAATTCAGGGCTAAGCGTGGCTTCCTTGGTACACTGCTTGCCTTGTAAACATGATACCCTGAGTTTGATTCCCAAGAACCCAATTATAAAACATGCATGTAACGCCAGCCTGGGAAGCGGTAGGACAGGCAAATCGTCTGGGCTTCACTGGCCAACCCACCCAGCCAATTTGGTAAATTTCAGGCCAGTGAAAAACCCTGTCTCAAAATACAAGCTGGATACCTCCTGAGAAACAGCACTCAAGGTTCTCCTTTGACCTCCACATGCACATGGACACACAGAGCAGTAGCTCCCCAAGAAGACACGCCATTCGAAGAAAGTTTTCTTAGCATGCTCTTGTATATTCTCTTGCACTTTTCAATGCTTGATGGAAGCTTTGAATTTGACCATTGGGTCATGAGGACTTCTAGAACAACTAGAGCCTTGGCTCGTCTAGAGGCCGCAGTCGAAGGTCTTTCTCCTGCAACCGATAAGTTTTCATCCTTCCTCTCTCACTTCATTTCACAGAGAAAAGGATATCAAATTTCAGCCATTAGCAAATCTAGTGACACTTGCAGTTGGTGACTTTTGTGCTTATCTCTCACCTCATCAAATCTTAGTCCCCAGGTAGATTTTATCATTAATCTAGACTTAATTTATCTGCATTCCTTTCCAACCCACTAAGCTTTAAACACCCATGACGTTAGACAGACCATTGTTTTTGTTCATTTATTTTCTTGACAGGTAATGGGCATTCTCCTTTCTCTGGGCCTAATAGTCTTTATTCTTTTCTCACAAGAAGTCTGCAAAAGTATTGGGTATACTGCCATGGTACAAATAGTCTCTGTGCATGACCACAAGAGTATTGGGTACACAGCCTCAGTGTAGATAGTGTCTGTGCATGACCACAAGAGTATTGGGTACACAGCCATGGTACAGATAGTGTCTGTGCATGACTACAAGAGTATTAGGTACACAGCCACGGTGTAGATAGTGTTTGTGCATGACCACAAGAGTATTGGGTACACAGCCACAGTGTAGATAGTGTCTGTGCATGACCACAGAGTATTGGGTACACAGTCACGGTGTAGATAGTGTCTGTGCATGACTACAAGAGTATTGGGTACACAGCCACAGTGTAGATAGTGTCTGTGCATGACTACAAGAGTATTGGGTACACAGCCACTGTGTAGATAGTATCTGTGCATGACCACAAGAGTATTGGGTACACAGCCATGGTACAGATAGTGTCTGTGCATGACTACAAGAGTATTGGGTACACAGCCACAGTGTAGATAGTGTCTGTGCATGACCACAAGAGTATTGGGTACACAGCCACGGTGTAGATAGTGTCTGTGCATGAATTACTGTCCATTTCTTGGATTTCAGGGACATGATTATTACATTCACTGACTGCATTTTTCAACATTCAACACTGCCTATGCTCCAGTCTCTGTCTATTCCTTGACTACATGGTAAAGAATCTATCTTCTAATTTTTAGGTTTTCTGACTGTAATAGTAATTTAGTTAATGATGGTTAATTGCAATGTTCAACTTAAAATATTTCCAGGTTATTTTGTGACTTTAAGGCCTTCTTAAACAATAATTTAAAAAATAAGAATGCTAATAAATCCATTGAAAATATGTTCCAGAGTCACTGTGGGCCCAGACACCCTTTGGATGGTCCTTACAAATTTTAGCCTTCAAAATTGGATGCACAAGAGATGCAACTTGCTGTCTTTTTCCACAACTAAACTTGATTTTAATTAAAAGTCCTCAAGTTTCTGCCAAACTGAGTCCTGTCAGTGTAACCGTACTTTGTCTCCTGGAGTTGAATCGAATTTCCAGGATCATGTGGCACTGAAGACTGAGAGAGTGCCACCTTGTCAAAGACATCGCTCCAGCTGTCCTATTACGTTTTTGCTCTTTGATCCCTTGTCCACATAGGTCACTGTTCTTTGTCCCCTCTTCCTAAGCACAGGACTGTGTGTCTGTGTGCCTAGTCTGCCACCTGCCCGTCTCTCTCCATCTGGTATTAGCTATGCTTTCCTTCTTTCTGCCTCTCTTACAAAAGGATGTAGGGAATCCCAGGATGGTAGTAAACTATCTCATGTCTGAGTTCTCCTTTGTGCACAGTCACTACAAAGCTCCAGGACATGAGGAGGCCATCACAGGGCCATCGACCTAGAGCCAGGCACAGATTTCAGTCAGGCTGGAACTCTGAATCCGGAAGAGAAGCATGAGCCTCCACTGCTCAGGACCCCACCATCTTACTCAACTGCTTGCACCTTCCCCATGCCTCAGTCAAGGGAATCTTTGCTCAGTGTGGACTAGACAGTCACGAATCAAGGGCAGCCCCTGTGTGCATCCACGACAGGTGAGTGGAAAGACCCTTCAGGAGCGTTTTAAAACAAGCTACCCCATTAGCTCTGCAAGAAGTGCTCTTTTGCCCCCTGCACACCAAGGGCTTAGGGGTTCCACAGCCAGGAAAACGTCCTTGTTCATCTCTTCTCTGTTTGTCATCTCTCTTGAAGCAGTTGCCTCAATGCAGGGAGAGGCAGAAAGCTCTAGAACTGTGGGGTCTGGTCAGACAGCCGGAGCTATACAAGGCTGAAAAGTGTATGAAATGTGACTGGTCAGACTAAGAGGTGAAAAAGAGCTATATAGGAGCTTTCAAGAACTTTTAAACAACAACAAAAATGTGAACCATCTCTTTAACTATTTCTTAGGTTAATACATGTTGAAATGATGGAATTTGGGATACAATGGGCTAAATAAAATATTTTTAAATTAATGTTACCAGTTTCTGGGCATTTTTACTTTTTAAAATGTGACTACTGGAAATATTTCAATTATATACATGGCTTACATCATATTTATATTGGAAGTACTGCTCTAGCAGAATAAGTAATGAGGACCAAAAATAAATATGTCAGTATTTTAAAACCATTATCACACATATCTGTGCCACGTCCTGTCCAAATGTGCTGCTCAGCAAACACTCTAAAATTCAGCAGATTTGCACTGTGTTGTCTTCACATCTGCACAACACACTGGGTGCAGGAAGATGAAAAAGGATGAGAGAGCGATTTCACAAAGATTCTATAACATGATGAGACACACAGGTAACTGACGGGAAATGTGTGGCAAGTTCAAGGTGGGGCCATGGATTTCTTTTGTTCCATGAGTAAAAATTGGGAGAGCTAAGACAAGGGGCAGACTCCTCAGAGGAGAGGTTGTGTGAGGCATGCAGTTTGCAGGGGAGGATGTCTGATGAAAAGGGCCACATAGAAGAGTCACTGTGTGGAAGAGGCAGGGGAAAGCTTGAGGGCTGAGGACAAGCTGGGCAAAGAAAAGAATCTGGAAGCATCAGCTGTAACCAGACAATGAGAAGCCTCCAGCAGCAAGGGAACAGGTTTGTCATAGACAGAAAAAGAGATCTACTAACACATGAAGCATTAAACATGGAATACTGGGATTTTATACTAAAATATACAGAGAAGTTGAGATGTTGACACTGCTAGGTATGTGTGTGAAGAGTTAGGCTTTTACCTATTTGTGATTTGGTGAGACGCTGATTCTATAACATCTGTCTGATATAGCTGCTGTCCACTGAAAAGAAATCCCAAAATACACTGAAACTCATCTTAAATAAAACTGCAGTCTCCTCGAGGAAGCATTCTCTGTTCAATCTACCAACAACTACTCAAAAAAAAAAAAAAAGGCTTGGTTCTTAGAGAAGCCAGCACTCAGTCTTCTCCATGGATTGAGTGCAATTATCTCTTGAATTTTCTTAGTTCCATTGGCTGAAAGAGTGCCATGGGGTGAGCTGGGATATGTTCTCTTGTGGTCTAAGGTTCTCATGCCTCCCAAGTACCAGCATCTGCCCCACACTGGGCACAAGGCAAGAGTGTCTGTCCCATTCCACCCCGTAAGGAAGAAGAGCTGGTTCACATAGCCACTAGAGAATCTACACACATTGTTGAATAATCTGCTTGTGTCTTTGCCATTGTTGCTAGAACCTTTTATGGGCTTCTAGATAAGTCTGAGCTTTTAAAATCCTCCTTGAAAATGAGGTCCTTTCTGAAAATTTTCTTTGTTGGGTGGGCATGTATCCATTCTCTAGAGATATCAAGGAGCTCTGAGGAGCAAGGGCTCCAGTTGTGTGAAGAAAGAAGCGGGATGGGGGGAGGGAAACTGAGTATTTTTCTCTTCCCAGGGCTACAAAAATGACTCAGTGGGTGAGAGCACTTTCTGTGCAAACACGAGGACCTGAGCTGGGGTCCCCAGCACCCACATAGGAAGCCAGATGTGGCTATGCATGCCTGCAACCCAAGCCTGAGAAGGAAGGAAGAGACAGAAGGGTTACTCAGGCTTCCTAGCTTCCAGCATAGCCAAAAACTGTAAGCTGCAGATTCGGTGAGAGACCCTGTCTCAAGACAGATGACAAGAACAGTGCTGTCCTCAGCGTACCTGGACGGGTGTGTGTACCTGCACGGGTGTGTGCACCTGCACGGGTGTGTGTACCCATGAACACATGCAAAAACAACTCCAAAAAAGTTGTTGTGTCTTTCCATGTGAAATTCCTCTTCATCTTCCTGAGACTAAATAAGAGAAGTTATCATCAGTTTGTAATGAACAAAACCACAGCTACTGAGTGCACAATAAATAAGGAAATTATGTGATAGCTGGCCCAAAGTTTGGAAGGATTTCTTTCCCAGTAAGTATTTCTTAAGACCCTGTAATATGAGTCAGGAGATTCATGAGGATAACCCTAAATCCAGGTAAGCCCGAGACTCACACCTGGAGTGTCCAAACCTGCCTGGAAGAAGCACTGATAGCTGCCTCGCCTGCATGGAGCTGAACAGGAGAGTGGAGGGTTTCAGCATCAAGGATCTTGCTATTTCCAAGAACAAAGCTGAGAAACTGATGTCAGAAATCAATACATGTCCACAAGAGCTATGTTTTCCAAACTGATACAGCAAAAATCCAAAAAGCAGCTCCATTGATGGCAGGTGGGTGGCAGCCACCAACCACAGCCTGTGCTTGCCTTACAGCTCTGGAGCGAGGCAGGCGTACAGCATTCTGAAAGCAAGCAAACATGTCTCATAGTTTTGGAGGGAGCACGTCAGTCAAGAACAAACTTGTCTAACTTGACCTAGACTTAAGAACTTTTACAATTATGGGGAGTGACTAAGTCTGGTAAACGCTGCGTTTTTACATTGTACCATAAAGATTCTGAAGGGGAACTGTGGGGCCATGGCAAACAGCAAAATAGTTAGGTCTATGAACAACAGTGTAGGCCTCCCTGTGAGTCAGGAAGGGATGACTGGACATAGACAGCTCAGTTGCCTTCAGGACAAACATTTTAGCTGATTTCATCGTTTGTCCTAAATAGAAACAATCTATCAATCAAGGAGATTTACTTCATATTCTGATCTACTGCAAAGTTGCCCTTCACTGTGCTCTGGATAGCCAAAAAGCTTTGGTGTGTGTTTGGGAGCATGGGGGGGGGGGGTTGTTAAAGCTTCTATTTTATTTTTGAAAACCTAGTGCTTTATTTAATTCTGAAGAAAACAATTAGAATCCTCTTTTAATGAATGTGTGGCAATATGAAAAAAGAAAAAACAAATAACAAAAACATTGTTTTGTATTTTACCAAATCTGCACTCATAACCACAGACTCTCTTGCTGCTTCAAACAATGTATAATTAAATGTATACAGCCTTAAATGCCAACCAAAATTCTAGCTCTAGATGGAACATAATTGGAAACCATCCCATACTACTGTTGTGGAATCTCCCGTCACTTTTGTAGGCATAAGGTTTGCATATCTTCAGAATTAAAAACACCTCAAGCTTTGTAACCTCTGTGGAGGATTGTTTTGTTAGGACATACCACACTGGTTCCATAAACCTGATCAAATCTTTGCCTTCAGGTAGACATCTGCAGTTGTTAGCCTCCAGGTGCTTTTAAGAAGCTCCTCCTAGGGGAGGGAGGTGTAGAAGAGGAGGAAGCTCCAGGAAGCCTGCAGGTGCAAGAGTGTTTGAGAGGAAATTAAGGCTGGCTTGCCCTTTTATGTTGTGTATTCAAATAGGCAGTTGTATGTTTGTACTGAGGTAATGCTGACACTCAGTACACAGAATATGAACTCAGCTGCTTCTTGGTACCGCTCTCTCTTTCCCAAGACATCCTTCTGCCTTGAAGAGTCTGATTGAGGTATTCAGAAAACAAAGTTTCTGGACAGAAACAATACAGAACTTCAGTGGAGGATCACTGATACCAGAGAGAATAAGTACACGGATGTCTCTGCCTTCATCTCTTTAGATATTCCCTGTGACTGAGTGGACGTCTGATGGCTGTGCCAACGGGAAAACACACTGTGGAATAGATGACTCTGGATGCCCAAAGCTACCGACAGTCATGGGCTTCCTTTCAAGTCTCCAGTTTTTGTCCTAGTGGTTATCTCTGTCCTTTACCAACAGGCATGGGCTTCCTTTCAAGTCTCCAGTTTTTGTCCTGGTGGTTATCTCTGTCCTTTACCAACAGGCATGGGCTTCCTTTCAAGTCTCCAGTTTTTGTCCTGGTGGTTATCTCTGTCCTTTGTTGGTTCAGAATTCTAAATCATGAGTGAACATCCTTATCATTTAATCATGGCACACCTAGCATCCTTGCCATGAATAATTGTTGGAAATGAGTTTTTCTCTCTAGACACTGGCCAAGACGGACTATCTAGCAAACCAGTGGAGAATGCATTTGGTTATCTAAGTAGGATACAAGCAGCTTATACAGCAATACTGGGTCAGTATTTTTGTGTCATGGTCACTAAATGTGAATTGCTCCAGGGCTATCCTCACTTTGGACGATCCCACCAAAGGTTATTCAACAGGAAGAATCAGGTCTGTTGTGAGATAACAAGCACAAATGTCATCACAACCAGTTAAAAGTCAGTTACAGATCCATCCTTTTCCTAAAGTACCATGGTCCAGCCTTCCAGTTAGGCTGAAGAATGCCCAGGAAGAAAGAGCCATGGTGAGAAAGGCTTTGTAGGAAGTTAATTCATGAGGAGGGAACCCAGAGATAAAATGTAAGTCATAACTTACAGAAACACACAAGTCACACAACAGGTAAACTATACATAAAGGCAGACTGAATTCAAACTCTCTTAGTACTAGCCTGCTCTGATCTAGCCAGGATGGAGCACATGGCTGCACAAGGACTCACACACTCCCAGGAAAAGTTCACTGACTTTCTAGAAATAAACCTGTTTTGCTGATCTGAGATCTCCCTGCTAAAGCCATCATACAGTTAACTCCACCTCATAAAGCCTCCAGTTATCCTTCCTTGATTTCCTTTGCTTTTTTAGAGATTAATTTTTAATTATATGTGTGTATATGGATGTGTGTGTATGTGTGCATATAAGTGTAATATCTGTGATGGCCAGAAGAGGGCATTAGATACTCTGGTGCTGGAATTATAGGTAACTGAGCTGCCCAATGTGGTTGCTGAAAATGAAACTCTGGTCCTCTGCAAGAGCAAGAACTATTCTTAACCACTGAGCCACCTCACTAGGTCCTTCATTTTCTTTCCTGAGGTGTCTCACTACTGAGTGAACCTTCCCTGGGGAGAAGAGCAAACATCTACTCACCCCAGACAAGGCAATAACAGAGAGCAAAGATCCCACCCAAATGTAGCTTGGTGAACCAATAAGTTTAATTGGGCTACTTACGGAAAATGGCTGAGGAATTACTTAAGGAGCATGGGTAACTTACAAGCAGCTACATCACTGAAAAAAAAAAAAACATTATCTCTGTCCCAGAAAACTTTAACTGCCTATATCCTTGGGAGAGGGGAAAGGCCTTCTCATAGTTCAAGAGGCAATGTCCAAATCATGCCTAAAATCAGCCACGGAACCCTTACTCCTCCCTTCATGTGCCTTTTTCTTCCCACAACAATGAATGAAGTCTAACTCTGACTGGCTAAGTCACAGTACTTCAGTCAGTGGGCTTTGTATCTGTGTGCAATGTGGACAGGAGTGGACTAGAGTACTGAGCTCAGGGCCTGAGCTCTAGAAACAACTAGCCTTGGTTTGGATCCCAATCCATTCCTCACTAGCTAGGTACAATTGACCAGGTTACTTAACTTCTCCATGCCTTGACTTCCTTGTCTGTTCAATGGGAACAGCAATACACACTAGAAGAGTTTGCTCCAAGATCAAATGAGTGTTTACATGGCTTACAAACAATGCCTGGTGTTTAACAAACTGCCACCACAAAAAAAGAAAGATGACCACTTTGAAAACAAGAATGGGTCACTTGGGGTAAGTATTCTAGAAAATAATCCTAGAAAAACAAAGACTGAATAAAACAGACAAAACCCTCTGAGACGTCATTGAAGCAGTGTCCCCATAATAGACCATGTGAAGATGGTTTTCCTTGAATTCAAAGACCTCTCTTACCCTCCTCTCATCTCCCTTTCACAGACACCTCCTACTAAGGGGACTCTCTGCTTATAGCTCAGACTTCCTCACAGGTGGGTAGGATGCCAAGTTCTGGCCAAGAGAAAACAAAAAGTCTCCAAGAGAGCTCATGGGAGTCTCTTCCTCCTTCACTCTTCATGTTGCCTGGAATGTGAATATGATGCCTGAGGCCATGTTGGCTTTGTGTAAACATGAAGTTATAGGTAAAAGGAAGAAATCAGGCAACTGAGGATGGAGAAGACAAAGGAGAGACAAGCATGGTTCCTGATGGCTCTGCACTTGAACCGATGCCAGCAACATCCAAGTCAGGCTTCTTGTTATGCAAGGCAAAAAAAGCCCCCATTGTTTAATCTACCATCAATCAGACTTCGTTATTGTTGTTGCTTGCCTCAAAAGCACCTCCATCAGATACGGCTTCTTCACAGGCAATGTATAGATGAATATAAAGAGCACACATCCCTGTTTACTGCATTTCCCAGCTGTCCTGATAATGAGTCCTTCACACCCTAGAGCTGCACAAAATTGGATACTTATCAGGATCACTTGGAGACGACTGAGATGAACGTGAAGAAATGTTGCTTCATCCAATGAGAAATACAACCTCATGGTTGGAAAGTGCTGCCAGCCTCTGTGTAATCCATAAAGAACCTGAAAGGTGTATTGTGGCTGAAATGCTTCTTCGGAGACAGTGTCCTCCATCCATGGCAATGAATTTTAGCCAGTTGAAAAAGAAACATATATTTTAGAACTGTATTTCTTTTTTTATTAAGAAAAATTTTTATTCATTTTTCATGCCAGTCACAGATTCCCCTCTTCCCTCCTCCTGCCCCTCCAACCCCCCCCAACCCACACCCCATTCCCTCCTACAAGAAGGTAAGGCCTCCCATGGAGGGTCAGCAGAACTTGATACATTCAGTAGAGGCAGGTCCAAGCCCCTCCCCCTGCCTCAAGGCTGTGAGAGGTGTCCTGGCTCCAAAAGGCCTGCTCATGCACCAGGGACCCCTTAAGCAGATCAAGCTACACAACTGTCTTTCTATGCAGAGTCCAGTCCCATGGAGGCTCCACAGTTGTTGGTCTAAAGTTCATGAGTTCCCACTAGTTTGGTTTGGTCGTCTCTGTAGGCTTCCCCATCATGACCCTGATGCCCTTGTTCATAGAATCCCTCTTCTCTCTCTCTCTCTCTCTCTCTCTCTCTCTCTCTCTCTCTCTCTCTCTCTCTCTCTCTCTCTCTCTCTCTGACTGGACTCCTGGAGCTCTGCCTGGTGTTTGGCTGTGGATCTCTGCATCTGCTTCCATCAGTTACTGGATGAAGGCTCTATGATGACAGTTAGTGTATTCACTGAACTGATTACTGGGGTAAGCCAAGAACTGTATTTCTTAACCTGGGTCTACAGAGCCTTCCAAAAAATGACTGGAACAAATTTTGAGTTTGGGACACTAGAATGGTCCATTTGAAGTAGCTATTACAACAGCTTCTGAGGCCCTCTCTCAAGATTTCTTCATTGACCCCATATTCTTCACCATATTCTTCCTTTCTTCACCATATTCAATGATTGTCCACATCTGCCAGAGAGCTTTAGACACCAGGTTATGGACAGGATAAGCCAGGCCCATATTATCATGTGACCTCCTTAAAAATACACAGGTTAGGACGTGAAATGTTAATAATAAACAGGAGTTTGAAACAGTAAGTTCTTGTAGGAGAACAAAGCCTCCTGACATGGTATGACAGAGTCCAGATTCAAAGTGGAGCGGAGGAAGACAGGAATGGCCTGTATTTACAGTTTTGAAAGAAAGGAAAGAGCCACCATGCCTCTAAAAAGCATAAGACAAAGCTGTGAGCAGGAGTGAGTCATCCATGAGAAACAAAAAATGTGGAAGGAGACAAAATAAAGTAAAAGGATGAGGTTGAATAGACACAGGTCTTCTGGGGCAGTGTGAGGTCTCAGAGGCAGGTGTGGAGACACAGTGTCATCCAGCACTCCAGGTGTGGAGACACAGTGTCATCCAGCACTCCAGTTGTGGAGACACAGTGTCATCCAGCACTCCAGGTGTGGAGACACAGTGTCATCCAGCACTCCAGGTGTGGTGCCACAGTGTCATCCAGCACTCCAGGTGTGGTGTCACAGTGTCATCCAGCACTCCAGGTGTGGAGACACAGTGTCCCCCAGCACTCCAGGTGTGGAGACACAGTGTCATCCAGCACTCCAGGTGTGGTGCCACAGTGTCATCTAGCACTCCAGGTGTGGTGTCACAGTGTCATCCAGCACTCCAGGTGTGGTGCCACAGTGTCACCCAGCACTCCAGGTGTGGTGTCACAGTGTCATCCAGCACTCCAGGTGTGGTGTCACAGTGTCATCCAGCACTCCAGGTGTGGAGACACAGTGTCATCCAGCACTCCAGGTGTGGTGTCACAGTGTCACCCAGCACTCCAGGTGTGGTGTCACAGTGTCATCCCACACTCCAGGTGTGGTGTCACAGTGTCATCCAGCACTCCAGGTGTGGTGTCACAGTGTCATCCCACACTCCAGGTGTGGTGTCACAGTGTCATCCCACACTCCAGGTGTGGTGTCACAGTGTCATCCAGCACTCCAGGTGTGGTGTCACAGTGTCATCCCACACTCCAGGTGTGGTGTCACAGTGTCATCCAGCACTCCAGATGTGGTGTCACAGTGTCATTCAGCACTCCAGGTGTGGTGTCACAGTGTCAGCCCAGCACTTCAGAAGTAGAAACAGGAGTACCATGAGCACACACTCATCTTTGGATACATTGAGGCCAGTCTGGACTAAACTAGATCACATCTCAATAAACAAACAAGAAAGGACTTTGAAAGAAATTCTACTTTTGTGAAAAGCTACTGAAAAGTTTTAAGCTAGAGAAAAGATTATGTGCATGTGTTTGGTGTATGTTTCTACCTTTGTGCATATATGTGTGCCTGTGAGTGTATGTGTGTGTGTGCATGTGAGTCTGTATATGTATGCATGTGTGAATGTATGCATATGTACCTTCATGTGTGTGCATGTATGTATGTCTGTTTATGGTGTGTGTGTGTTTAAGAGAGAGAGAGAAAAATGATGCTTTTCAATACCTGTCCTTCGCATCTATAACCTTGGATTTACAGGGCCACAGACATGGCTTCATTACTCCCTGTGTGGCTGATAGGCAAGTTCTCACAATCCCCACCCACAGTTCATGGGCCCCTTGGCTGGTCACCCTGGCCACTGGCTTCTCCTCGTCAGTGCTCAGTT
>NC_051065.1:126328917-126356417 GCF_004664715.2 Peromyscus leucopus
AAATTCCTTCTATTCTCTACTGTGTGTTTCTGTTCATGAAAAGGTGTTGGATTCAGAGGTTTCCTCCTCAATTTGCAGTTGATGAAGGTGAGACTCAAATTTAAGTTTGATGTGCCTACCTGGTCTAAAGACCATAGATGAATTTCTAAGGTGATTTTTCTGCTGCAGGTACCTTGCTGGGATACTGATCTACTACTAAGATGAGTGCCCACACCCTAACCCATGTGACTTTGTGCAGGGCATAATTCAAAAGCTATGGCAGCTCTCTAACTTGCAAAAGGTCCACTGACACATCAAAATAAAAACAAGTATCCATTTGCTCCTCTCAGTGCCCCATGCTGTGGGTCAAGGTGCACTTGTCTGAGTGTTGAAAGAGAAGGATGGTAGCTGGGTTGTGGTGATGGCACTTGCTGCCAAGCCCAACAAGCTGAGTTCAACTTATGAGCCATGGCACAATGGAAAGTGAGAACTAACTTCCACAAGTTGCCCTCTGACCTCCACATGCAAACTGTGTGGTATATGTGCCTGCACATAACCAAATAAATAAATATAGTAACTCCTAGGGGAAAGAGAAAGCATATTAGTCCTTTGTCTTGTTGTTGTAACAAAATCCTTGGCAACTGCATCTTAAAGAAGGAAGGACTTATTTGGACTCACAGTTTGAGGATAGAGTCCATCACAGAGGGGAATCCATGACCTCAGGATCTAGAGGCAACTGGTCACAATAAATCTACAGCCAGGAAACAGAAAGATGAACTCTGGTGCTAAATCTGCCATCTTATTATTCAGTTCAAGATTCGGCTCATAGAATGATTACAACCACAGTTACAATGGACCATCCTATGTCAGTTAACATAATCTAGACAATTCCTTAGAGGTGTGCCTAGAGAATTGTCTCCTGGGCAATTCTAGATGCTACCAAGTTGACAATATTAACTGTCACAGAAAGAAGGCAAAAATTAGCAATCTATGTCCTAAGAGAACTGCACAGAAGCAAGATGAATAGAAGGAAAATAGTAATTCATAATGTAGACTGTATAGTTGGAAAACAATAGAAGACAAGGTACAGAACCCTGACCCATGATTCTCTGTCAATTCCTCAATTGGTCACTTTACTTTGAGAGAGAATCAATGGATTCAGCTTTTCCAAGGTTAGATATATCCCTCACCTAAATCCATTCCCATCAGAGGGTAACTCCTCTCCACTTTGTAGCATGGAAAAAGAATTAGGGTTTGAGTACGAAGAGAGGGAAAGTACACAGACAAAGGGAAGAAATTGTTATGGTAACACTCATGTGATTATTGGAAATTGCAAGCTTCATCATGCTTTTCAACCTTTCTTCTAAACCCCAAACCTTTAATTCTCTTAAAGGGTGGAAGAGAGGAGATGGGAGGGGCCTAAAAGACAGAGCCTAAACCCGCATCAAACCCAACTGCTTTAAGTGCTGAGTGCTGTGGATATCGCTCTATATAAATAAAGCACTGATTGGCCAGTGACCAGGCAGGAAGTATAGGCAGGACAAGTGGAGAGGAGAATTGAGGAAGGAGGAAGGAAAGAGGAATCCACCTGGAGCCGCTGCCAGGACAAGGAAGATGTAAGGTACTGGTAAGCCATGAGCCACGTGGCAAAGTAAAGATTAATAGAAATGGGCAAAATATAAGAGTAAGAGCTAGACAATGATAGGCCTGAGCTAATGGTCAAGCAGTTTAAATAATGTAAGCGTCTGTGTGTTTATTTTATAAGTGGGTTCCTGGACTGGCGGGACTTGGCGGTGGGAGCTGGAGAGAAATTCTCCAGCAACAGCTGAGGCAGATAATGAAGTATGTGGTCCTCAGTTTTGATCCCCAGAACTCACATAAACCTGGACATGGTAGTACACATTCATAATCCTCCTAGCTACAGCAGGGTGGGAAGAAGTTAGGACTCTAGGCAGCATTTGAAGGACAGGCCATGGAAGTACAGTGCTTACTGACTTACTCTCCATAGCCTGCCTTCTTTTTCCCTCAGGACCTCCCAGCCAGGGATGGCCCTGCCGACAGTAGGTACGGTCATTCCACACTAATCACCAATCAAGAAAATGCCCAACAGACATGCCCACAGTCCAATCCAATGGAGGCAACTTCTGAACTGAGGTTCCTCATCCCAAATGACTCTAGTTTGTGTCAATTTGGCAACAAAACAACCAGAGCAACACATTTCTTATTTCAAAACAAAAGTTCGTCGTCGGGTTACTCTGTGTGTCCTATAGGTGACCTCTACTCTGCTTCCATGAGATACTCTTAGATGTTTCTTCCTCAGGAAGCTCCATGCTCAGCTGAGAGTAAGATGGCGAACAGTGGACCTGGCCGCCATGTGCGATGCAACAGTATCTATTGCAGCAGTGTCAAGAGAAGAGCAAATGAGCTCCCAGAACTCCCCAGCGGTCCCTCGTCACTCAAGACTATTCACAGAATCAGGTGACATGTCTATGCCAATCCTTGACAAAAGGATCCCACAGCAATGGTTGGTTTAAACCTGCAAAGAGACACCACAGGGTTGAGGTCAGGGTTGGAGCCTGCTTTTGCCCTGAAGAATGTGATTACTTGCTTGGGTGGATATCTGAACAGACCAGAGTTGTATTAAAAAGGAGGAAGAACATGTGAGAAAATCTATTAGATGACCAAAAGTACCTTCCAAGTAATCTCCCTAACGTGTTAGTTTTTCTTAGTGAGGATGCATTCTGGCCAGTACTGATTGAAAAATAGAGTGGTGTTTTCTTCTTTAAGAATCTGCTTTGGTGCTGTCCTCTGCTGGGAAATCTGGGGCCAATACAAGCAGTAAGAGGCTTTTATAAGTACTTTTTCACTGTAGTCTTCTGACATTTAATTTTACTCTAGGAAGGAATAGAAATGGGAATTTTGATTATCTTATATAAGCTTAATGACTCTCAAACACATAAACCTGTGCATTCTCTTTCTAAAGGAAAAAGAAAATGTCCTTTTCATGTTTATGCATCCTGTGAAATTCAGTTCTATAAATAGATGATGAGTTGAGTTATGAACCTCATTAATTCCTTCCAGACTGATATAAACTTTTATGACGGCAAGAATTGAGGCTCCAAGCTAGAAATGGTCCATGTCCCGGCAGCGTTCATTAGCAAAAGATATCTGCAAAATCCCTAGGCTTTAGGATACCTTCCTCACTATAGTCAATATCCAAACATCACCCTGTATCAGGGACCCTCCAGCTGCAATTCTAACATACTTTAATGTCATGGGGTGAGCAGAAGTGAGAAAAAAAACACAGACCCTAAGTCAGACAAGAATAGTCTAGAGAAAGCCCAGTCTTGACAAGATTTCTGCTTCTAAATTCTCCCATCTAGATGGAGGGACTTGCCTAGGAGTCAACAGACCTAAAGGCCCTGTCAAAGAGAGTATCAAGAATAAAATACCTTGGGATAACACTAACTAAACAAGTGAAGGAGCTTTTTGTCAAGAACTTTAAATCTCTAAAGAAAGAAATTGAAGAAGATATCAGAAAATGGAAGGATCTCCCATGCTCATTGATAGGTAGGATTAACATAGTAAAAATGGCAATCTTACCAAAAGCAATCTACAGATTCAATGCAATCCCCATCAAAATCCCAACACAATTCTTCACAGACTTGGAAAGAAAAATGCTCAACTTCATATGGAAAAACAAAAGAACCAGGATAGCTAAAAGAATCCTATACAATAAAGAAACCTTTGGAGGCATCACCATCCCTGACCTCAAACTCTACTATAGAGCTATAGTAATAAAAACAGCTTGGTACTGGTATAAAAACCGACATACGAACCAATGGAATTTAATTAAAGACCCTGACATTAATCCATGCGCATATGAACACCTGGTTTTTGACAAAGGAGCCAAAACTATAAAATGGAAAAAAGAAAGTATCTTCAACAAATGATGCTGGTATAACTGGATGTCAATATGTAAAAGATTACAAATAGATCCATATCTGTCACCATGCACAAAACTCAAGTCCAAGTGGATCAAAGACTTCAACATAAATCCAGTTACACTAAACTTAATAGAAAAGAAAGTAGGAAGCACTCTTGAATGCATTGGCACCAGAGACCATTTCCTAAATAAAACACCAACAGCACAGACCCTGAGCACAACAATTAATAAATGGGACCTCTGGAAACTGAGAAGCTTTTGCAGGGCAAAAGACACAATCAATAAGACAAAAAGACAGCCAACAGAATGGGAAAAGATCTTCACCAACCCCACATCTGACAGAGGATTGATCTCCACAGTATATAAAGAACTCAAGAAACTAGACATCAAAATACTGAACAGTCCAATTTAAAAATGGGCTAAAGAGCTAAACAGAGAATTCACAAAACAAGAATCACAAATGGCTGAAAGACATTTAAAGAAATGTTCAACATCCTTAATCATCAGAGAAATGCAAATCAAAACAACTCTGAGATACCACCTTACACCTGTTAGAATGGCTACCATCAAAAACACCAATGACAACCAATGTTGGAGAGGATGTGGAGCAAAGGGAACACTCCTCCACTGTTGGTGGGAATGTAAACTTGTACAACCACTGTGGAAATCAGTATGGCGGTTTCTCAGAAAATTAGGAATCAAACTACCTCAAGACCCAGCCATCCCACTCTTGAGCATATACCCAAGGAATGCTGATTCATACCATAAAGATACATGCTCAGCTATGTTCATAGCAGCACTATTCGTAATAGCCAGAACCTGGAAACAACCTAGATGCCCGTCAACTGAAGAATGGGTGAAGCAAATGTGGTACATATACACAATGGAGTACTACTCAGCAGAGAAAAACAATGAAAGCATGAAATTTGCAGGCAAATGGATGGAACTAGAAAAAATCATCCTGAGTGAGGTAACCCAAACCCAGAAAGACAGTCATGGTATGTACTCACTCATAAGTGGATTCTAGATATAAAATAAAGAACAATCAGACCACAACCCAAAGAACCATGGAGGATATATATATATATATATATATATATATATATATATATATATATATATATATATATATATAGCATGGAGGTCCCTAGGACGACTGTGGCTTATAATAAATTTCCATTTTACTCAATTATTGAAAAAAATAGCCAAATAAATGGAAACACATGAACTATGAACCAAAGGCTGAGGGCCCCCAGCTGGATCAGGCCCTCTGAATAGGTGTGACAGTTGATTGGCTTGATCAGTTTGGGAGGCAACTAGGCAGTGGGACCAAGTCCTGTGTTCATTGCATGAGCTGGCTGTTTGAAACCTGGAGCTTATGCAGGGACACTTGGCTCAGTCTGGGAGGAAGGGACTGGACCTGCCTGGACTGAGTCTACCAGGTTGATCGCAGTCCTGGGGGGGGGAGGATTTGCCCTGGAGGAGGTGGGAATGGGGGGTAGACTGGGGGTAAGGGGAGGGGGTGGGAGGGGGAGAATAGGGGAACCCGTGGCTGATATGTAGAACTGAATGGTATTGTAAAATAAAATAAATTAAATTAAAAAAAAGAGAGAGTATCAAGAATTTGAACGTGTTCAGAATGCATGTACAGAGTTTACGTAAGGTTTCCAGGGCATTGGGCAGTCCTCCTCCTTCTTCTTACTGCCCTGCTCCCTCATTTCATCCCCCTTGTGGAAGTCCTTTGACTGTTTCCCCTCCTCCTGTGAAAAACTATGTGTGTGGAATGTCCTAACTCCTGCTCTTTTCCATGTCCCTTCACTGCTCCTTCCCATCTCTGCATTCTGACTCCAGCCTCAGAGTTGGTTATTGTGCCTAAAAGGTCCTTAGTTGTCATGATTACACAGAGGATCAAAGTGACGCTCCCCAAAACTGAATATCGCTGATGATTGGATACACAGGAATTGTAACAGCCACAGCTGCAAATGTTGTCCAAACAAAGATGTTGAGAAACTAGCAGCCATTGTGAAAGATAACACCGTGTTTCAAATCAATTTGCTATCCTTCGTTGAACGATATTCAGCCTGGTGTTCACACTGGCTATCAGGTAGCTTGGTATTTCCTGAACAGATTTACATGTGCAGATATTGACTTGTCGCATAAAGGGAGGAAAAATACTGAAAGAGTGAGGAGAAAAGCAAAAACTCTGGGACCTAGGGCTCTTCTCATTGTCTGATTATCCAAACATGTTTCCAAATTCAACAGGAGGGCCGGCACAGACTATGTTGCCTCTCAGAGGACAGTCGTTAGCTGTAGTTTGTACACTGAGTTAAGCGTGGGAGGAAAACTTCACAGCCTGTGAAACATTTCCCCCAGTTCTTTTGTCTGGTCATTATCAAAGCTCTAGGAGATGAGTGTAAATGCATGCCCATTTTATGAGTGAATAAATTTAATTTGAGATGTTGTGTACTATCTTTAGGTTTATACAAGTACCTGGTAAAAGAAAAAAAAACAGCTCTAAAGTCAAAATCCCAACACTTTTGGTTGCTTTTCTGTTGCTGGGACAAAATTCCATGGCCAAAGGCAACTGAAGAAAGATTTTATTTTGGCTTATGGTTCTAGAGGGCTAGAGCCTGGGGCCAGGACAGCACAGCATGGTGGCTGATCAGGAAACTGGCTGACTACATGTTATCCATACACAGGAAACAGAGAAAGAGCAGGAAGGGGGGCCAGACTATAAACCCTCAAAACAACGACTGCTTCCTCCACAAGGCTCCACCTCCTAAAGGTTCCAGAGCCTTCTCAGACAGTGCCACTACTGGGAACCAAGCATTCACATCCATGAGCAGATGGAGGCATTGCTCCTTCAAACCACCACACCTCTGCCCAAAGTACCTAAAAGACAGGCCTTGTTGCCTAAAAATGTAGCAAAAATTGGACGCCAGTTGGTTGCGATTCAAGAGCTGCTGCCTGTGCACGGAGCCGGTGGCTCTGCCTCCTTGTCACTTCTCTTTGGCTCCGTGTGAGTGACAGGCATGCTTTTTTGCAGAAGACCTGGGACATTGAGGAACAAACAAAAAATGCACCCGATGAGACTTGAGAAGGGCAGTGTTTCCTGCTCTGTTGGCTGAGGGAGAAGAGGGAATGTTCTCGTGCTGAGCAAAACCCTTCCTCACTGCCTTCTTCCTCACTGTCTTCTTCCTCACTGTCCCATTTTATCCACCTCCTGGGGCCCTGGTTGATAGAGAATCAGCCTGTACCTGAAGAGTGTGGTCCCTTTAAACAAAGGCTGCTGTCCCTTTACAAGCAACTCCTAGGGCACACTGCTCTGTTGTGTCCAATTTTTAAGATGAAAGGACCCACTACCCTTGGTCCTCGGCCATAAACTTTGCCAATCTTTCTCCTTCCAATGCTTCTATTAGAATTTGAGATAGGCCCCATTCAAACATTCTCTCTGCCAAGAGCTCTGGGCCAAGATCTTGGATGACTGAGCAGGACAGCAGCTATGATTTTCAAGTCCTATCCAATGACATGTTTCTAACAGTAATATTGGAGCATGTGAGGTTTTAACTGATTGGCTTTGCAGTGGCCTTTCTTGGCAGGGTTGGAAGGGCCCCGATAATTAGGTCTCACATTCAGAGATGTCTGGGACCTCAAGCAAAAGGTAATATATAGATTTATAAACTGTAGGATTTACAGCTCAGGTTTATTTTTGGTTTCTGATATATGTCTTCATTCTCCTGAGCCAGTGTAGCTATATCAAGCAAATAACTCCATGGTGAAGTGGAAGAGTGTAGCTTAGAGCTATTGTAAGGAAAACGTAGCATCTAAACCACAACTATGATAGGTTCTGTGAAGGGAAACTGTGGTTTTGAAAATGACTGAAACTGCATTTGTGAGCATTATTATATAGTTGGATGTGGCAGTCAGAGAAAGGAGTGAAGTTCTGACTCAGAGATGATTCTGCTTGCCCAGCTCATCCACCATGGCAATAGCACCTCTTTACTTACCTCAGAGGAGAAAAGCTAATTCAACATGCATAAGGCTGCTGTTAATGCTTCAGCTATGGCAGTTTTCCTAAAAGACAATAGACAAGTTTTCTAATTCACAAGAATTAGAATTACTGAGGTGTGGAACAATGACTCTCCACTCCAGCCACAGGGTGGCTAACTGCTATGATTTAGGAGGTAAAATAAGTACACAAAAGGGGCTTGCCTTTGACAGTAAAAATAGTTTATTCCTGAGCAGGTAAGTCTATCTCATTGTCAAAGAGAATATTTTTTTAAAAACATCATATTTAACCTGGCATTATTGCTATTTTATCAATAATTCATGAGTTTATTGACATAAGATAATAATAAGGACACAGTAACCATGAAGGGTAAAAACATGTCTTATCAAAGAAATATGTGCGTGTACATTCACCAAGATAGGTGTTTGGAGAAAAGTCGGCACCAGCTGACCTTCATTTGCTCTGCACGCTGTTTGCTAGCTGTATGCCTGAGCTACAATAGCTTGGATAAAGTTCTTTGCCTTCCTGGGGAGCCTGTGTTTATTACAGTGGAAAAGGATAGACAATACAGTAATGTGACTGAATGTCATTATGTTAATATTCAAAGATTTACACTTTCTAAATTAGCCAAGTATATTAGAAAATGCAAACTTAAAAACACACAGGAATAAAGAGGCTGCAAACTCCAGGCCGTCATTAGAAACCCAGGACTAAGCACAGTACCCAGACCCAAGATATGCAAGACACATTTAGGTATTTATTTTATTTATCATTCGAATGACTGAGTGAACAAGCAGCCAGACTTTATGCTTTCTCAAAATAGCCTGACACTGTCTCTCAAACATGGCCTCCTTACTGTATTCCTTTCTGTATCTGCTTCTTCTGACAAAGGGATCTTATGGTAAAGACAATTATAAAGAATGTGGCCAAGCCACAAAGAAAGAAATGTCGCTTTGGTGTATGACCTTTCTTTTCTCTTTGACACAGACCTCGGGTAGGCCAATAGCTTCAGAAAAAAAGTATATAGGATATCAGCTTCTCAGAAGATAATACATATTTTTTTTTCAAATGACTTTTTTAAAAATTCACTATATATTCTTGAACAGAGGAAGGTGGTGGGCAAATACAAATGTGTTTTTGAGAGAAGTGTGATATCTACTCTCATTAAAACCATTAGTGGGCGCAGGGTCTCCATCAGAGGCACGTGTCTTTCTTTAAAGTCCTGGTAATAAGACTTGGCATCAAATAAATTCTAAGTGATTGCTGATGCAAGACCTCCAGAGTCAAGTTGACTCTCAAGACTGTTTCCACAGTGTGGTGATAGGGCTGTGCGATCAGCAGGGAAGAGGTTCCTGTTCTGCTCCATAAAACTGGAGTGCCCTGGAAGATGTCTCCCTGCAGCAGAGCTCACCATCTTCACTAAGGGCTTAGTTTTCAGATGTGATGGAGGAAAGAGAACACCAACCACTTACCCAGCCACACCAGTCAAAGCAATGGCAGCACCCCTGCATTGTGCCAACAGGCAGAGTAAAGCCAAGCATGGTGGCACATACCTGTCACCTTAGCACTCAGGAGGTGGGGCAGGAGCATCATGAGTTCCTAACAACCTGAGCTACATGATGAGACTCTGTAGGACTGAGTCGGGGTTTCACTGTGTAGTTCAGGCTGCCCTCCAACTCCTGAGCCTCCTGCCCCAGACTCCTTCTTGCTGAGGTTCCAGACACTTGCCATCACACTCTCGTCTAGGACCTTTCAGTAGAGCAGTCCACTGGAAAATTGTTAAACATTGCTTACATGGAGAAAACTTTAAGTACTAGGTGAAGGAAGAAGACAGCTTATGAACTAGAGTCACATCTATATCCCTTCACATCAACAAGCACTCAGGTCTTACGTCATCATTCCCTGACCCACACGTGGGAAGAATTCCAGAGACTGTTTTCAGTCAGCAACCCATACAACTTAACTCTTTCTGAGTAGTCTGATATTAATGTGTGAGTGTGTGTATGTTAGTGTGTGTGAGTGTGTGTGCATGTGCACATGTGTGAGTGTGTATGTGTGCTTGTGTGTGTGTATAAGGCTTTCAATTGGGCAATAGGAAGTGTGATGAGAAGGGCAGGTGACTCTCTGTTGACAAAAAGTTCCTTCCTTTACTCTCCTCCACTCCTCTCCTCTCTTCTTCCATCTCTCCTTCCTCCTCATTTTTCTGGTTTCTTGTTGCCTTGTTTCAAAGAGGTCCAGGCTGGAGTGGTTCCTATGCTCTCATGTTGCTTCTGTGAACCTGGTGTTGAAGAATCAACACCACCTGCTCTGCCTCCAGAATGCCTGGATCAGATCGCATGCAGTTTTCCTTGTCTCTCAATGCAGAAAACTGCAGCATTCATAAGAAAATAAAAATCCATAGATTTGGCTGGAGAGATGGCTCAGCTTTTAAAGGATAGGCTCACAACCAAAACATCAAAAGCCAGTGGGGTCATCACAACCTCTCCCCGTCAGAGGACAGGAAACTGGACCTCCAATGGCTGAATGAACTGTCTAAGAGCCAAACGTGTCTCTCAGAAATAGGAACCAGATGTAAGCAATTGAGAATCCAGGGCACTATTCTGCCTCCAATTTATTTTTAGCAGAAATGTGACTGAGGCCTTTCAGTACCATAATTAACTCTCAAGGATTGCCACCAATCTCGTTGTATAAGACAGCGGGGGGTGGGGGGGCACTTTTTTGCATATAAGGTCAGAGTGGAAAATCATGATTTTTTTTAAAGAGTTGAGTAAAGGGATGGTTAACAGTTTATCGTTTTCTCAGTTTGACCTGAGTAACAGCTCAGTTCTCAAACGCAATCCATCTCTAGATAACAGTGGCTGTTTATAGACTGAGGATGGATCAGGCTCCTCACAGCTTGGCAGTATCACTGCCTAATATAATATTTGCCTTTCGTGTTTTGGGTGTGCAACAAGAGGACCTACGATGTTGTTAGCTAAAATCAACCCCAAGTGTTAGAGCTTGGGCATGAAAATGGTCTGCTCATGCCAGGGGGACACAAGCGCCTTCTTTCAGCCTCCAGATGAAGTCATAAATTATGTCCACAGTCCCAACGACAGGCCTTGAGACACTTTGCACTACTTAGCAGACAGGCAACCTCTCAACTGTCTCGAAGGCTTGGGAGGATCTTAGAGATCTGCTTGGTCCTCTCCACACAAGTCCTCCATCCTCCCTGGTCCAGAGTCTCTTTGGTTTTACCACACAAGGGTTGGAATGAGATGAGGGGAATATGTGGCTGTGATGCCCAGCCCATGTATTAGAGACCAAAAAGCACATCCCGGTGTACTTGACAGTGAAACCCTTTTTGAGACATGGGGTTTTTGGAACCCTGTTAGCCACACTGGAGTTCTTACTCTGTGTAAGGACATCACAGGCTTTTAAAGACCAGTTTAGCCACTACAGACATGTACATTTTTGCCTATTAAGAAAACAGCTTTACAACAAGTGTGATCATCTCTATAGGACAAAAAAAAAAGTTTCTTAAATCCTTTCTACAAAAACCAATTTCTTCTCTGAAGCCATGAAATGTTTCTTGGTGAACTTTTGCTAATTATTAGCTCAGCAGGATAAATGGCAGAAGCAACATGTGACAGAATTCTTCTAAGGCGGGCTGAAATCTTTTAACGTAATATTCCTACCTAAAAACTGTTTTGCTTTGCCTTCTTAAGCAAACCCAGAACCTTGAATGCACCAAGCAAACACCAAGCTACCCTCACCCCATATTACCACCCGGATATACCATGAGGCATCCAGAGTTCATATACATACTTCCCAATTGCCTAACCCTAACCCTAACTCTCACCCCATATTACCAACCCCGATATACCATGAGACATCGAGAGTTCATGTACATACTTCCCAATTGCCAATCTCTGGGGAGAGAAACACAGATGAGATGAAACAGGAATGAAACACCTGCATTGGCTTGTAGTGCATGTGCATGCATGTGTATGTGTGCATGCGTCTTAGGCTGACAGCTTCCTTTCTCACTTTCCAACATATTTACTAAGGCAGAGCCTCTCAATTGACCCCAGAGATCACTAAGACAGATAGTCTATCAAGCCAGCTTACTCAGATGATCCTGCTTCAGCCTTCCAAATGCTAGTCTTCGGGGTTGGGGGGAAGAGGCATTTACATGGGTATTGAAGGTCTGAGCTCTGGTCTTCATGCCTGCTGTTCATCTGTTCAGTGCTTTAGCCATGGAGACATCTCCCCAACCCTTTGCCATAAGTTTAAAATGAGTGCTTCTGGAAGTTTCCAAGAAGTAGATCAAAGAGCTTTGCCTATGAATTTTGGACAACATCTAAAATAATTTTAAGTGTGTTTTCATCTCTCAAAAGTGAGCAGGGTGAGAACACAGAACAGTGAGTCAATGCAGTTCCAGAAATACCCTGAGAACATGCACTGGACTAGAGCAGTGGGTGTGCTGGGAAGGTGAGCAGAACTCAGGAGACTGAGCACTTCCATTCACATGTCTGCTTTGGTTCATGGGAAATACAGTTGAATAGTTTCTTTCTTCAAAGCAGGAGACACAAACAAGCTGCTGATGGTATGGAATCAAACTCTCTAATAAGTGTGATTTTAAGTTAATAGATAAAAGAATGAGACCTCAAAACTAAATTAACAACTTGATAGAGAAACCTTATTTTAAAAGGAAATAAGCTAGAGCCTAAGAGTATACTGCAGCAGCAGGCATGTTCTTAGCATGACCAAGGCTTAAGGTCCTGAGCTGCCAAAAACACAGAAAGCAAAGGAATTAACAAAAACATAATGGAAAGATTCTGACTTAGCATCATCATAGGAGAAAGGAAAATGGAAAGTTATCAAGACAGGATATAAAAACAAAAATAGGTTCAGGGCTAGCCTGATCTACAGAGTAAGTTCCAGGACAACCAAGGCTACATAGAGAAATCCTGTCTCAAATAAAGGAGGAGGAGGAGGAGGAGGAGGAGGAGGAGGAGGAGGAGCTGAGGAGATATCTCAGCTGATAAAGTGTTTGCTGTGTAGGTGTGATGACTAGTTCAGATCCCCAGTACCCACACAAAAAGTCAGCCATAGCAGAGCTCCTGTGACCCCAGGGAAACAGACAGATCCCTAGGGATCCCTGACAGAAAGCCTGACCTAATCTGCAAGTCCCAGGCCTCCCTGAGAGATCCCATCTCCAAAAACAGAATAGATGGTATAACACCTAAAGGTAACCATTGGCCTCTGCATGCATGTGCCCACACACACACACACACACACACACACACACACACACACATAGGTGCATTTACACACATTTTTTTTAAAAAAAGGAACACCCTAAACTGTATGAACAATGAAGTATAAGATAATGAAAGCCATTTCTATCATTAAATCTTCTTTCATAGAAAGAAAGGTGAAGATTCTCATTAGGGAAAGTGCCAAAGAATTTACAGAGCAGGGGCTGGAGGCTTGGCTCAGTCTGTAAAATGTGGGTCTTGCAAACATGGGTGCCTGAGTTTGATCCCCGGGACTCACATAAAAGCCAAGCGTGGTGGGTGTGCTTGATCATCCCACTGATCTTGCCTCTAAGGAGATGAGTGGTGTTCCTGTGTGCACATGTACATAGAAAAAAAAAAAAGAATTCAAACTGGAGAGATGGCTCCGTAAGCAAACCACTTGCTGTGTAAGGATGAGAACCCAAGCCTGAATCCTCAGAACCCATGGAAAGCTGGTCCTGCCAGCGCAATTCTGCAATCCCAAGGCTCTGCGGCAAGATTGGGATGCAGACAGGAAAATCCCCAGAAGTTCTAGGCCAGCTAGTGCAGTGTGTACAGCAGGAGGGCAACCAACAAGGTCCTGTGTCAAGCAAGGTAGAAGGTGGGGAGCAGCAATGGACTGCTCTGACCACACACATTCCTGCACTCACACAGACAGAGATGTATATACACACATATACAAATGCTCACAGAGACTTTAAAAAGTAAAATTCCTGGAAGAAAATCAATCTTCTAAATTGCAAAACAATAATAAAATGCCATGCTGTTTTCACTTTGTACTTACTACTAGATCTAGGAGATGGAACTCAGGTCCTCAGGGTGGCAGCAGGCACTTTTAGCCACTGGACCATCTCACTGGCCCCCATATCCTGACTAGAAAGGGGATAAAAGTATTAAAATATGTGTTCTGAGCTCCTGTCTCATATGGAAGGTCTTTTATGAACTGGATGCTCATATCTATAGTCTATAGATAAAAGTACAGAATATAAATATGAGTCACCAGTATCTACAATAGCTTTTGTTTGCAATTATTATTCAAATGGAAATGAATCTTCAATAGCAAGGAAAAAGAAGTCAAAAAGTGAGATGTGACAATAATTTAAAAGTCAAAATGTTCTTTGCCTTATCATTTATAAGAACTTAATTCAGGTTTGACTTAAGAGTCCCTTGGAACACAGTGCAGAACAGACCAATCTCCGTTACATGCCTTGGAGACTCTGATGACTGAGGAAAATGACACTCTGGTCAGCAATGCCTACACCATCCACCATCCCCAGGAAATGACTGGGCTGAAATCTCAGAGCTATTTAACCAGCTCTAGGACTCAGTTTCCACCCCTCTAAAAGGGAGAGTTGTGGACAAACCACACAGCATAAATGCAATGATCAGGTAGTGGGTGCTTCCCACATATGGCAAGATCATTGATATGTCTCATTTTCCAGCTGAGGGTGGATCAGAGAAGAGAGAGAGGGTGCTAAGGTAGCCAAGGTTGCCTAGAGATTGTGAGGTGCTGCTGCCTGGGAGGCAGGGAGCAGTCAGCTTCAGGGAGGAGCTGGACAGATACTCCAAAATTTGGGCTGAAGAAGTTTGACCATGTGCCCTAGGAATGGTGTCTGAGTGAACAATCTCGCAGAAGCTGTGCATAGGCAACCACACATGCAGCCAACGCAGGTGCTGGCAGTATTCCAAGCCGTGCTCCAGGGCTCAGGGCTGGCTGCGATCGCCCACACGCACGTCAAGGCGTCCTAACCACCATGGACAGCTCACTGCTGCCCCAGCCAGCTTTGTACAACTCACTAACATCAAGGGATCCACCCAAAAGTATTCCACGCTCTGCACCCCTCTGTGATCACCGCAAGACAAGTGGCATGCGAATGGAGCAGGCTGCAGGACTGAAGAAGCCTCTCGTTGCCTGCGATGTGATCTTTTCAGGAGCTACTTCTTCATTTCCTCTACTCTCCCTCACAGCCCCTCAGCTTCACCTTGGCTCCACGGTGTGTGTTAAATGACATAAAGCAGGCAGCGTTGGACCTCTGGCAATGGTGAGCTTTAAGGAGTTGGGGAGGGTAGCAGGAAGGAGCCCCTGGGCTGGGAGAGAGGAGCATCCCACCCACCCTTTTCTCAGCCCCAACCTATCAGGAATTTATCCTCACCATCTCCCTGGGGTTTATCACACTTCTAACCTGGAACAAGACAGCCCAGCTCAGAGGATTTGGAGAATAACCTGAGCCCCTGCCCCTGGGTCACACGGTTCCCCATGTCTACTCTGGCAAGAACAGAGGGCCATCATGCATTAGGCTAGTGGACTCTGGCTGTGGCACCACCAGACACCCAGCATTCCCCACCCCTTTGCAAGACAGAATGCCTCAGTTCTTTTGCTGTCAGCAAAACTTTGGCCATAGGGAGTCTAGAAGCTTAGGAGGGACGACTAAGCAAGCCCAGGAACCTTAGGTAAAAAAGGCAAGAGGACCCAGCCCTATACACAGTCTTTCTTTCAGTCCTGAAAGCCAAGCTTGCCTCTTCCCTAGAAACAGGGATGTGAGCATGCTGCTATTCTGCTGCTGCAACACCACCACTCCCCTGGCCTCCCCCACCTCCACCCCAACCCCTGCCTCCCCACCCCCACCCCGCCTCCCCACACCCTGCACCTCAGGGTACTTGGCTTCTTCTTGCTATGTGTGCCCACAAAGCCAGAAGCCAAAGAGAAGGCCATGCTCTATTGTGGCCTTAGTTCTGACAAACATTCCAGAAAAAGCAGGCAGGCCCCAGAGCCATACAACCAGCAGCTAAAAGCAAAACAGATGTAAGGCCTCACCTACATGCCCATATCTGGAAGTCTTCCTGCCTGAGGAGGGACTGTAAGTTGACCTGTTTTATCAGGGGACTAGGGCAGAGAATGGGGTTGGAGGAATAAATGTTTCTAAGGTCCTAGCATCACCCTGGGGGTGATGCCCTCTAGGCAGCCCAGTTGGGCCACCAGGTTCACATGCAAGTGGGACATGGCTAGAAGTTTCTATGGCGTGGCAAGGTATGGTCTGGCTGTGGGTTGTCCTTTGAACAGGGGCGTCTTCGAAGCTTCTTTGTGGTCACGTGCAAGCCCAGAGCTGTCAGCTCAGGGGAGCCAAGGACTTAAGTCAGCAAAGGGTTTCCAGTGAGCAGCAGCCCAAATGATGCCCTTTCTCTCTGCCTCTGTCTCTGTCTCTGTCTCTGTCTCTGTCTCTCTCCTCCCTCCCTCCCTCCTCTTCTCCCCTCTCCTTATTCCTCAGATATGTCTTGCTAGCCAGGGGTATGAAGGTACACAAGTGTGAAACCTTGGGAACCCATTTTCCTAAGACCTTTACATCATCATCTTGGGCTCCACCGGGAGTGTGTCTGGATGAATAAGTGTCTCTTGTATTTGGAGAAAACAGAGTGTTGTCCAGGTGGGGTCCACTTTTCTAACAACAAGAGGACCCCAGCAGCCTGGAGAACTGCTCAGCCCCTTCCTGGAGCAGCCTTCCAGGTATTAGCAGAGTCCCATCCTCACTTAACTACAAACTGATCATGAGAAAGTTCTTTCATCCCCTATGGATGGAAACCTCATATTCCTTTCCCCTTTGGCTACCTTGAGGTCAACTGACTCTAGCCTCCTCCTCGCTGAGCTCTATCAACAGAGCTGTGACCCCTTGGAAGCAAATGAGACCCTACTGAAGTGGTAACTTCTCTTTATCAATAGCAAAGTGGCCAAAGGGAAGAAAGGACGTGTGTTTGTTTGTTTTATGGAGCTACGGGCAGACAGATGTGAGACCTGGCTGCTAATCCTAAATCCGAGTGCTCGGCTCATACTGGTAAATCTAATGTTTATTTCTTTGCTTATTGTTCAACCCCAAAAGGAAAGTAGAGAGTAAAAACAGAGAACAAAGACAACTTTGAGTTTTCTGTTTGTTTCTTTCCAAAGAGAAAACATGCAGGTAATACCTATTAACTGGTGATGAGCATGAACTTTAGGGGTGCGGGGCCCTTCTTTCAGAGCTAGGTTTGGAAAGCTATCATTGGGGATAGGAAGGGAAGCCTAGAGACTGCTTGAGCTGGGTGTTCCCCTAAGTGTGAACCCACAGGGACAGGCCTTTCTGTTCACCACTGTGCATTTCTGTAACAGGAAGCCTTCCTCTCACCTGGTCAGGCAAGTGTCCTGTTCATAAGCCTGCAGGTGGGGCTCCCACCATGCTTCCTTACCGTCTCCTGTCCTAACACAGGAGTTAGACTGTGATGTCAGAAAACACCCTTTGCAGCCAAGGCAAAGAATTAGGGTTTGGGTAGATGCTGCGGGGGATTCACTCAAGAAATGCAAATTCAGTTCAAAGACTTCAGCAAAAAATGAACAAGGGCCACCTGGAGGCAGGGCCTGCTTTCTAATAACTGGAAAGACCACTCACAGGAAGTTTGTAATTCATTACAGAACAAATATTTCTAAAAGAGACTGACAAGCTCTCCCTTCTTTGGCCAGAACTTAGAGGAGGTTGTAACTCCAGGGAAAGGTGAAGCCATACACCATGAGGAAGTGTTGGGAGTCTGAGGAGATAACGCCACTTATTTGTCCTGTGCCTGGGTTTTCTCTTTAGTTTCTTCTTTGTGTGTGGAGAAGAGGAAATTCTTTAAAAATGGATGATGTTTTTTCATTTAAAAAAAAGTGAGTGGGTGAAGGAGTAGAGAGAGGAGGGAGGGAGGGAGAGGGTCAGCTTTGTCTAATTAGAAAAAAGCAACAGAAAGCAGTGTAGAGTTCAGTCTTTAGCTCACAGTGTGCTGCCCGCATGCAGGATGCATGCACAACATAAGCCACTTAGTATTTTGAATCTAGTTTTTGTTTCAACCTTTTATTGAGGGAGGATAATTTTTTTTTAAAGTCAGAGTAATTTGAGACTTGGCAAAAAGTACCTTTGGGTTTTTTTTTTTCTTGGTGTGGCAGCAAATATTATCATTTTAGTGTTAAAGGAGGCTCGAGAACATCAACAGAATAGCTCACTTGTGAGTCCCTTCTTTTCCTCTCACAGAGCTCACCACTTCAGCTCTCACAACTAGGGCTCCAGCATCGTTGTGGGAGGGGACTATCACAAAGTGTTGCAGGTTCAAAGGTTGTCTGTTCATGCCATGCAAACAGGTCTAACAGTTACAAATTCTTAACCACTTAAAGGAAGTTCTGGAAATTCCCAGTTTTCTTTTTAAGGTAGGAGGAAGCCAGTTTTTTTTTCCCCCACAAGTATGAAGTTTAAAGGAATCAAGGGAGGGAGACAAGAGCTTCTGATGAGAGGGGACCCCACCCAAGACAGCTGAAAGCCTTAACTGCTGGCCTGCAGCAGTGCCTCAGGGGAGGAATGGATGAGAAGTCCAGACTTCCCCCACCCTAGAAGTCTGTAGAGCATCAGGGGTACAGCCCAGGCCTGACAATGGTCAGGCTCCCATAATCTTAAAGTCTGAATCACACTAGCTTCCTAGAGGGACAGATGAAACCTACTAGCCGGGCTGTCTAGTGGCTCTCATATTCATTTCTGCAGGATCTAGGACCTGGGGGAACCGGTATCCACACCCACATCGCTGGACCCTTTGCTATGTGATAAGACCCAGTAACTCACAGCTTTCTCCCCAGCCCAGCAGAACTGAGAGGCTGAAGCAACTGGGTAGGGTTGCCCAGTGAACCTACAGCTGCATAGAATAGGTTATCAGAGGAAGGGTGGGTAAGAAGGACTCCGCCTTTGCTCCCGTCCTCTGCTCTGCTATTCCAAAGTGGGTCTTCATCCTTGCCCATGCACTCTTACTTGGACCCGCTCCAGATGTGATGTCCCCAGACTTTCCCAAACAGCAAGTCCATAAATCGCTTTTGCTCTCCTGGATGCTAGCGATGGTCCCCTCCCCAGGAGAAGGCCAGGCTAGGCAGGAATGCTGGCTTGCAAGAGAGCGAGCTTGCAGGCGAGCTTGGGACTCCTGGGATTCTCTGGCCACCGGGTCTCCCTTTTTACCCGCCCTTGGCGACCAGGGTTCCTGGACCTGCAACTCCGGCGGCGGCAGGCGGGGTCACGAGGAGGAAAGCTTCAGATCGGCCCACGCGGGGCTGGGGCTGGGGTGGGGCTCGGTGGCTCGGGCTCCCCTGTGTTCCCCGCCCCCGCCGGCCAGTTCGCCCTTGCTCCGCCGGCGCGCGTTCCTCGGGCGCCACCTCTTTGCGACTAGCTCATTTCTCAGCAGGTTGGCCCCAGAGCGTGTGAACCTTTTCGGGCTGGGCTCACAGCTCCTCTCCAACCTGCGCCGCCCCAGCTGGGCCGCTCCGCCCCGCCGCCGGAACCCGCCCTCGCGGCCACCTGGCCCTCGCATCCACGACACGCGCGCCTGCAACTTGTTCAAGGGCGTTGTGGAATCAACTTTCCGGAAGCAACCAGCCCACCGGAGGAGGTAGACCGACAGTTATGTATATATACGCGCTCTCCCGCAAGTGGCTGTGCACCCAGAGGCCCCGGTCGCAGGGCAGCTGACTCCCACGGGACACTCGCATTTGAGGAAGGGGTTTGCCCTGCCCCAAGAACCCCAGACCGCTGCCGCCAAGACTAATTAGACATTGCTATGGGAGCCACGGCAAAGCGCCACGCATCCCCGACGCCTATGTAAAACGCTCAGGGTTTCGCTCTTCTTTCAGAGGAAGCTCTCCGGTTGCTTTTTCCCCTCTCCGGGTCCCTTTTTGCCTGTGTGGTTTGGGAGAGGCACAGTTGGAGGCGCTGATTCCTACAGAAGTAAGTGCTCAGGGGCTTCAGAGAAACTTTTTTCTTTCTTTCTCTCTCTCTTTCTTTCTTTCTTCTTTTTTTCTTTCTTTTTCTTGTTCTTGTTTTCTTTTTTCTTGTAACTTGTGAGATGCTCTCGACGTTGGAGTGGCTGTTGGGGAGCCACGAGCTTCGAGAAGAGGGAGCGGGGCAGTGTGAGGAAGAGATGGAGAGCCAGGACTGACTCTCAGGTTCCATTCTTGCAGGTCCCAGGGCCAGTGAGCGGCACGATGCTGCGGAGGCTGGTTCAGCAGTGGAGCGTCCTGGTATTCCTGCTCAGCTACTCCGTACCCTCCTGTGGGCGCTCTGTGGAGGGGCTCAGCCGCAGACTGTAAGTACCCAGTCCTCCCGGGGCGCAGGGTGGGGAAGGCCAGTGCCAGAGGTGGCCAGGCTGGAGCCATGCTGATGCCCAGGGCTTGGAGCCGTCCCTGACGCTCCCAGCCTGAGTTAGATACAGTCACAGTCACCCCCGGTACCTGCCACCATGAGGCTGAGCCTAGGAAGAGTTGTTTGGAGAGCTAGTGAAACACCTAGACAGGCAGGCAAGAGACAAGTTTGATGTACCTTTCCTTAAGAGGGAGCCTTTCCCTGAATCTCTCTGTCCGCAAGATCTCTGCCTGCAGGGAACCATCAAGGTTATTTACCGGCCAGGGAGGTTCTGAAACTCAGCAGAAAGCCGAGGGATTCCAGAGCGAAGCCATTTGTGTGCTTGTGTATGCGCGCGCGTGGACAAGTCTAAATGTGGGTGGCAGCTTGTGTGTGGAAAGCAAAAACCTTGTGTTTTATTATGAATGACATAATTTTAAGCATATAAAACAGGACTGCGTTACATAACAAATCATATTATATAATTTAGTAGTAGCAACTTTTCAGTGGCAAACTTCCAACTTTAGTATTGATATCATTCAGGAAGGCGGCTGTGCTTGCCTCCAAAAAGGACTTTAGGCGTGGAAACTTTCTTTTTCCTGGAATTATCACTAACGGTTCTTTAATCCAGAGTTGAAATATTTGCATTATGGACTGAAAGCTTGTATTTGAACATTCTCAGTTGGTGATTTTTTTTTTTTAAGAAGAGTGATTTTGACTTTGAGATAAGCATATAGCCAAGTACACCAGCAAAATATCACTACAGTGTTTGGTAAGTTAAAGGTGTGTTTGAGTATTCTTCTGTCTTGAAAGTATTTTGGGCATAGCAGTTCATCGCTGTGTATATATAACATCATCTTTGGGCTGCTCTCTGAGCAGCAGACTCCGTGTTCAGGATGGGGAAACCATAAGGTTTAAGAACTGAGCAGAGTTTGACTCTGGAGAAGGCATTAAGGAGGACTTGCTTGCCTCACAATAGAAATAGCAATATCTACCTAATATTTACAGGCGAGTTCTTGGTGCTTCTTGTAAATTCCCGAGGGTGTACAAAAAGGCAACTGTTCTGCGCCTGCTCTTGGTCTATTCTTATTAGTTCGGCAGAAAAATCTTTAAATGAAATTACTTTAGACATGTCTGGATCTTGGCACTGAAATGAAAATCTATTATGAATCTCCTAAGGCGAGTTGTGTAGAACATTGTACTGGAGATAAAGCAGTATTGTGTCCCAAGAGTGAGGGTTCTGTTGGCTGTTTCTGAAAATTGTCTTCAAACTTTTCACTCATTTTTAGACTTGTGTGAAATTCAATTACCTAACATCCAAATATAAATACAGATGAACTGGATTTAAAAAAAAAAAAAAGCACACTTACATACTGTATTTATTTGGCTAAGAATTTCTGTCTTGGAACAGAGCCAACTTTTTCTTTAAAGTTGCTTAATACCTATTTTCTCTTTTGAGAAAGAGCAAATGAGCCATGCTTGAGTCCACAATGACAGAATAAAAATAGCACTAAGCTGTCCTTACAGCTATTTTTAACTCTTTCTTTGTTGCACCTTACAAACCTACCCATCAGAGACAATTTGGCAGCCGGGCACTCCGCTCTATTCTTTTTGTAGGTGAAATATAATATTGTAGTTAAACGCTCACACTTAGCTATTGTTATAAAACTACGAGACATTCATATACCTAATGGCTAATAGCTCATCACATCACAACTGAGGTTTTTCAAGGAAGTTGAAATCATTGGCAAATGAAATTTTTTTGTTAAATCATCACAGCCAAATGGAGTTAAAAAAAAAAACTCATTATTTTTTGCATGGCTGCCAAGCAACAGTATATTCTGTGTGCTGAACAAAACATTTACCTACTCTTCCCAAGATCAGGCTAGCTCCTTGAAAGAAAATTTTAACTTACCATCAAACCATATCAATACCCAATTTTAGGGACACTATTGAAGATGTATTGATTTTTTTTAAAGCTAGAGAGTTGTACCTTTTTGGAGAAAAAAGACTATCATAAGTGTGCCTCTTAAGCTGTTTAAAGGTGAATATTAATGATTAGTTCATGATCAAGTTGGCAACTGGTAAGTTAGGGTGAATGGTTGCTGCTGTGTGGATGAACACAGTGGCTAGTGGTTCCTCCATGTTTGGTAGAGCAAGGGAACCCTGGAGATGGAGGAGCCTGAGGCATCCTTGGCTGTCTTACTTGGGCCAGATTGGGTCTACTCCACGTAATGAAGGCATAACTTTCTACTGAGTCATAGGGTTGGAAGGAAGCATTGTGAGTCACACTCACTCTAACACCCTCACTCTGTGTCCTCTGTGGACCACAGAACTTTCTCAGACCCTTGAACATCCCCCAATCTTCACATCAGTGCCCTCAAGCTGCTTCGGGAGAGAAATTTCCATGACTGCTGTTCCCATTCCTTGACAGTTCCTTAGACACTTCATTTCCCTCATCGGAAACCCCCTTTCTATCAGAACAGCTATGTTTTGACTAAAGTCCAAGTTATCTCTGTTAAACATTTTGCCCAAATTTTTGGTTTTTTTTAAAACAATAATCAAAGAAGATGATAAAGCATAATGTGCTTATTTTTCTTAGGTCTGTAATAAGATCCGTGTGAGCCACTGTGCTATATGAAATGTTTACAGACTTTATGAGTAACAGATAATGGTTGATGTCATATTGGCAGCTAACGTGTTTCAGAGTTATCTACATTGAAAACCCCTTAATTTATTCCACACAACCAAGATCTATACTGTTTGTTCATGTCAATTATCCTTGTCATCTTTTATTTTGGAAGTAGATCTTTCCATGGATCTTATTTCCCATTGATGATAAAGATATTGCTGTGTTCTCCCACCCCTCTGATTTCCCAGGCAGGTGTGTGTGACCACAGTATTTCAAAGGTAGTTGCATTTAAGAGATTAAGTAGTTTATCTAACTGTGTGTAAGATTTGTATCTAAGAAAATTTGTGTTTTCTAGGGGGGAGGGTGGCTCAGATAACAGAGTGCGTGCCTCATATGCGTGAGTCCCTGGGTTCAGTCCCCCGCATCATGTAAACTAGGCATGGTGGTGTACCTTATGATCACAGCACTGCAGAGGAAGGAGCAGAAAGATCGGGGTTCGGGGCCATTCTCAGCAATGTAGCAGAAATACACACCAGAAAAATGTTTTAAAGTGTTTTCTACTATGCTAGCAATATCTTCTCAAAAGAAGATAAGGGCCTTGCATCTCATGGGAGAGGTACCAAATACCATACTATTTGAGTTTTATAAAACACAGGGATAAACTACTGTTGCATTTCCCATGAGATCCATCCGGGGGAAGTACAGTTGAGTTGTGAAGGTGCTATGATTCATGGTCGCCAGGCTGGCCAAGCTGACGGATGCCCGTGCCAGTCTCAGAGGCAGGGGCAACGGGGACTTGATTCAAACAGATCAACCACTAAAGGTTTGGCTCCAAGTTCAGATAGAATTGAGCTGTGCAGTGAGCTTGAACAAGAGAATGACAACAGCCAGGAATTGGGGAAGAAATAAAAGTCCCTACCATGATCAATTATCAGCAGAAGTTTCTTTTTAATGTAACCTTTTGTAAAAGACACCAAAGTGCCCAGCGTCATTAGAGCAATCCTGTCCTTTAAAAATGTTATTAGAGGATATAAATACATTGTACCCAAACCTCAAATTTGTAGCCTATTAAAAGTTTCCAGATTACTAACTGTTACCAGAGTAAGATATTTTAATCTATTCACATGTGGCACCTTCAGAAAGGAAGAGAGCCTCGTCATGCCTCATTTAAACCAGGCTCCTGTTAAATTCCTTTCCATGAAGTCATGTCTTTTTTTTTTTTAACAAGCTATATGGCTTAAAGTCAGTCCCCATACCAAAATACTACAAGGAAGACCCCACCCCAACCCCACAATAAGCCAAGCTCTGAGAATCCTACCTCCTTATTTTGGTGATGGAAATGGCTTTTGGTTGAGTTGGTCTTCGAGGATTATGATACGTTTCCATGTGGTCAGCCCATTGTCAGGGGCTTATATGCTGTGCCTCACACTTCTTGTTACCACTCTGTGGTGCTTGCTTTGGCCTTGCTTGAGCTTGGGAAAGTGTTGGGGGCATTAAAAAGACAGTCTTGACTTTCAAGAATCAGAATCCTGCTTTGTGGCGTTCCTTATGTGGACTGGAAAAAGTCATCTTCTCTCCACACCTCATCTTTCCCATCTTTAAAACAGGCCTAATGAAGCTGTTTATTATTATCTCTAGGGGTTGGTGAAGTTCTATTAAAAAGGCAGAAAGGCCCCAAACACTCTTATGGGAGTAAAGTAAGAATGATTATGAAGTGGGCCTGCAAAATACACTCAGATACTTCTAAAGAGAAGCCATTTCAGACAGCTGGTCCACTGGCAAAGACCGGGGTTTGGTCCAAAGCTTAATTAAAAGCTTTAGATGGTGGTGCACACCTATGATCCCAGCACCCAGGAGGCTAAAGAGGGATATAAGCCCAGCCTGGGATCCATAGAGAGTTCCAAGGCAGCCTGACTACATAGTAAGAACCTGCCTCAAAAGGAAAAAAAAAAGGAAGGAAGGAAGGAAGGGAGGGAGGGAGGGAGGGAGGGAGGGAGGGAGGGAGGGAGGAAGGAAGGAAGGAAGGAAGGAAGGAAGGAAGGAAGGAAGGAAGGGAAAGAAGGAATGGAGGAAAGAAGAATGTGCAAGCTGAAGCAAACCTGTTGGCTGGTGTGACCGGAGGAATGTGTGTCATCCTAAAATGCAGATGGCCTCAAACTCAAGGCAATCCCCCTGGCTCAGCTTCCCAAGCACTGGAATTATAGGTGTTCCCCCATAATACTGAGCCCCTGAGATTTTTAATTAAAAAGAAAACATTGTTGCCGGGCGGTGGTGGCACATGCCTTTAATCCCAGCACTCGGGAGGCAGAGGCAGGCGGATCTCTGTGAGTTCGAGGCCAGCCTGGGCTACCAAGTGAGTTCCAGGAAAGGCGCAAAGCTACACAAGAGAACCCCTGTCTCGAAAAACAAAAAAACAAAAGAAAGAAAGAAAACATTGAAGTGCCAAAGGAATAGGGGATCTCATTGAGACAGAGTGTAGAATAGACCTCCTGACACCCCTTTAGGGGAAAACTTCTCTATCGTGCCCCCTTTTCCTTGACCTTCACATACAGGTTCCTTTGCATCTTGGCCCCGTGGTTCCCTAGACAACCTTCCTATTCCGTCTTCCCTCAGCCTTTCTTGTCTCTTACTCTCACACTTGCTGTTCACCTGTTTGTGTTATCATGGTCTTACAGTGTGCACGTGCGTGTGTAAACTTGGAGGGTGCTCACTCAGAGCAACTTCATTTGTATTTCCTGGGATGGGATCTACCTCAGAAAAGCAGGGAGCTGGAAACCTGGCTTTGTTTCTCCAACAGAATTCTGGGGAGTGTGATGAGGTGCTTGTAGTTAGGGTCCATCTCCTGGTTAGATTTTCTGCAGCAATACCTCAGAACAACTTTTTATTCTATTCTTTATTACATATTTTCGGTGCTGAAAACTGAACCCAGGGCCTTGCACATGCCGGGCAGGGGCTTTGTGACCGAGCCTCATTTCTATGCCGAGCGTAACAGAATCACTGTGTTTACAGCAGGCATGGCAGCTGAATTCGATGACCCCTTTGCTTACACAGATGCCCCCCATTTATACAGAATGCTCCTGTTCCCACCATGGCGAGACTTGGGGACTGGCTCCTAGGTCTCCCCTTCCTAGCTCCCCTCCCTGCTCTACAAGCCAACTGCTCCCCCGAATCCCTGCAGCGGCCTCTGCTGACGCTGCCTTCTCTCCTGACAGCAAACGCGCGGTGTCAGAGCATCAGCTGCTGCATGACAAAGGCAAGTCCATCCAAGACTTGCGCCGCCGCTTCTTCCTCCACCACCTGATAGCAGAGATCCACACAGCCGAAATCAGAGCTACCTCGGAGGTGTCCCCCAACTCCAAGCCCGCTCCCAACACCAAAAACCACCCCATGCGATTCGGGTCAGACGACGAGGGCAGATACCTAACTCAGGAAACCAACAAAGTGGAGACCTACAAAGAACAGCCGCTCAAAACGCCAGGGAAAAAGAAGAAGAGCAAACCCGGGAAGCGCAAGGAACAGGAGAAGAAGAAACGAAGGACTCGGTCTGCCTGGCCAGGCACAGCTGGGGGCGGCCTGCTCGAGGACCCCCTGCCTCACACCTCCAAAACCTCGCTGGAGCCCAGCTCAAGGTACTAGCGCTGTGCTCAGCAGGGGACCCCTGCCTCCCTCTGCCATGTCCAACAGACCCAGAACCTTCTCCAATTCTGTATCTTGATCTGAGGCCGCATAATTTAAAACCAATACTCCCAGCCCTATTCATTATTGCTCCACTAAACAATTTAATTTCTCTGCTTCCCTCCCTCTGACCCAGTCAACTTTCCTTCTTTCCTCCATCACTCCTCTTCCTTTATCCTCTACCTTCAGTCCTCTCCCATCCTCTCCTCTCCTCTCCTTCCCCTTCCCTTCTTCTGGTTTTTGCTTGTTTGTTTCGTTCCTGAGGCAGGGTCTTCCTCATAGCCCAGGCTGACTGTGAGCTCAAAGCAATCCTCTTGTCCCAGCCTTGCTCAAACACTGGGACTATAAGGTTCCCCACCAAAGAATTACAGTAATTCCATTTCTTTCCTGAGCTTCTGAACCTAGTAAGCCTCATCATAGCTGGCTGAGAAATAATTCATGCTCTCCATGTCAACATCTTGGAAAACCTTCCTGATAGCTTTTTTCTTATTTTTCTTTCCTTCTCTCTTCAAGGAGGAACTCAGAAGGCCCTGATAGTCTCCACCAACATGGCCAGGCAGTATCTCACATACACCCTTCTGAGCCATTCACACATTATTTAATTAAATGCATTTCATTACATTTCTGACTTATCTTGATGTAAACACATTTATTTGATTTTTAATTACATCTAATTCTGGTTTCTACCAGCTTAAGAAAACGGCACGGTTTCCGACATGTTTCAGTCTTAGTTTAGGTTGAAGCTTCCCCGTGTACTTCTGTACCAGCAAGTTGGCGTGATTTCCTCCTAGTAACACAGCAAGAAATAAGGCACCATCACATCTAGACG
>NC_051065.1:126361417-126371417 GCF_004664715.2 Peromyscus leucopus
TTCATAACCTTCAAAACAAGATTCTTCTTACCATTTGTAAGATTCTAAACCTATATTGACAGATAAATAGGAGACATTGCACATATTTTCACTTATGGTTGTCAGAGATGATTTCACATCTATAGGATATTCGGAGGTTAAAGGATAATACATTAGCCCTGCATAATGCAAGTACTTTGGAACATTTCAACAAACAGCTATAACCCATTTTACAAAACTCCATCAGAGAGTCTAAACCTTGGTAAGAATGCACTCAATCTTTCTAAGGAGTCCCCATGAAAGAGGTGTCTCCAAGCCAGGCATGGTGGCACATGCCTCTAATTACAGCACTTGGGAGGTAAAGACAGACAGATCTCCATGAGTTTGAGGCCAGCCTGTGAGTTCCAGGCCAGCCAGAGATAATAGAGGGATCCTGTCTCAATGACTTTAAAAAGGGAAGGAAGAGAGAGAGAGAGAGAGAGAGAGAGAGAGAGAGAGAGAGAATGAAAGAATGTGTTTCTGGAATGCTCACTTAGCAAATACTCGGCTAATGAGACATGGTTGACCTTCAAATGCAAGCCATCTCCAAGTTTGTCTTTCTAAGTAGCCCAGTGCTAGGAGCAGTAGAGAGGCAATGTGTGACCTCTTCTTGCCAAGGCTTGATCCCGTCATCACCTTCAGACATACCCTGGCTTCCCTGGCAGTGGTGCAAAATGAAATCATAGAATGATATGATATGAAGATAAAGGGAACAAGATTACCTTCAGAAAAAAACACAAACACAAAATTAAAATTAAAAAAAAAACATAAATAAATGCAGCAAATTACATTCTGCATCACTACTGCTTAACCGAGACCTAGATAATATTCATAAAGCAGCAGAAATTTAAGTAAAGGTGAACTGGCCTAAGTACTCTGAAATTACGAAAAAGAAGCTAAATCTGACAGTAGAACACTTAATCTTTATTCATCTGATGTTAACTAAGTATACGATATATTTATAAATGTAGAGTTAGCTCCAAAAGATGCACAACTAACACGCTTGTATGTAAAACCTCTACACCTTCCCATGTTTCCTTAGCCCATCATTGTGAGACTTTATAACACAACTCAGATGTTCTGAGCAAAACCTCAGGTTAACAATATCATCTGGAAAAGTTAAAAGCCAACACTGGCATCTTCCTTCCTTGTTACAAGCGTTACTTTGGCCTACCAACAGTGTCAATCTGAAAATGTAAAGAAATTGGACATTAAGAGAAGGCAAGACTGTATACAATGTTGGTTAGGCTATCTCTAACTATTCACAGTGCTGACTGCTCAAAGCAACTTCTAGTACTAGTGCATTATGTCCACTTCACACAAGGACAAAAAGAGTCAATGTTTCCAAATCCAAGTCGCTCTAATATACTATGTATCAGGCTCAAAAGGAAGACAGGGATCAAGTGTGGCTTTATTTTCTGTCCTATATCCGTCCGTTAACTAAACACTAAACTTCCTATCACAGATGCCCAACCATCCTTTACACACCTGAACTACTACAGCCTTTTATAAGACATTGTAGAACTCTTATTCCATCCAGAGGTGTTACCTTTGGATAACCTACCGCTGAATTCTAAAACAATTTCCTTATGGTTTAGTTGCTACTTTTTCCTCTGCCCACAAAGTTCGTGGTAAGACAGAACTCACTGTGGACAGAGGCCAAGCCAGCAGGGCCTTATCTTCTGTAAGTGCTGGAGATTGTATTGGGAACTTGAACTAGGAAGTGTTCCTAAAGCACATCCTGAAACTAAGGATGAAAGTCATCCCAAGTGCCAATGTTTCCCTTCCTTTCATGACCCAGAAGGTATTACACACAAGGCTACCATGAAAGATTCTATTATAGAGTTGCCAGGTGCCAGGTTACTCATGAAGTCTCAACTGAGTTCTTCAAAGGCAGAATGAAAACTCTAAGTGCCAGGGACTAAAGTGATATTCCAAAGAGTTCTGCCTCTGTATGCTGGGGTTCACTACTAAAGACAAATACTACCCCTTGCTGCCTGCTAATCACCTTGTAGATCCCTTTGTTCAATATCCAACACCCAACTACTACAAGGCAGCCTTAGCACACAGTAGGTGTCCAGGAAATTCTCCTTGAGATTTGAAAATACTGAGAAGATTAAACAGAGCCTCTGCTGGAGGCAGGAAATGGTTCTGAGTTTGGGGTGTTTCTCACCTCAAGCCCTTCTCATTCCAGTAAAGGGAAGCTCAGGGAGTAACAGCTCCGAGCTCTCCACGGTGCCCCAGAGCATCCTTTGTTCCTCAGCCTCCAGTTTCACAGGGACTTTTCCAGTTCCTTAAGCACAAGAAGTAAGGCGTTGTGTTGAGGGTAGAGCCACCTCCCGCAGGAAGGGAGGGGAATTTAAAATATCAGGTTCTCTTCCCGTGAATACACGGCATAGAAGTTACCCACAGGGTCCAGTTGTGCAGGCGAGGCACGCTGCTCTTTTGACAGAAGATTAATGTACACAGTTCCCACCCGGACCCACCAGCATCAGGATGCGAACATTCACGTCTCTGTGTAAGTCCCTAAAGCGTGTGCAGTGCAGATGGGTTTTGTTTTTAAATTGCATTTTAATTAAACTTCAAAACATCTTCCTAAGAGTTGGAAGACATTTATAAATTGGAATAAACACAGGGTGTGTCACCCTTGAAAAATGGGTTGTTTGCTGGAGAATCCTACTCCCTGCCGAGTACACACAACCTTAGGGGTCTGAAAAAGAAAAAGTCCATACATCTTCCATTTGAGTAAGATAATTGATGGTCACAGATCACCAAGGTGTCATTGAAAAACTGCTGGGAAGGGGCTCTGTTGAGGTCCATATTGTACAAAATAAATGCAATACAATAACAAACTGAGCCGCACTGCACTTAGCAAGTCCTGTTCCCATCAGTCTTCCTTTCACCCTCCCATGCTGAAGAGCTGTAGCCTGACTGGCGCAACACATGAAAGAAGACATCAGACTGCCTGAGAAGACCTTTAGATGTCTCAAGGAGGGACCCATGGTTGTCACTTTCCTCTAGAACCAAAGTCATGTTTTACAACAATTTACAATATTATACATCCACAGGAATGGGATTCTTAGTCTGTTTTGCGGACTGTGCAAGTTTGTCGTAGACTGGAGTTTGTCACGGCAAGCTCCCCCGACACCAGTGTATCCCGTGGCAAAGGCTCACCCACTTCACAGGAAAGCTGGGTTCTAGGCGCTTGTCAGTGAGTTCAGGGAAATCATGGCTCTGAGAATCACCTTCCAGGCACTTCCTGCTCCCTGAGGGCAGTCTGTCCAGCTTCTGTCCTGAGGGAACTCTGCCAAAGCTCACTACCTCTCTCTCTCTCTCTCTCTCTCTCTCTCTCTCTCTCTCTCTCTCTCTCTCTCTCTCTCTCTCCCTCCCTCCCTCCCTCCCTCCCCTCCCTCCCCTCTCTCTCCTCTCTCTTTCTCTTCTCTCTGTGTGTATTTTATTTCTGCCTCATCATTCTCTTTGATTTCCTTTCTGTCTTTATTTTCCTTTTTCTTTCTCTTTCTGTCTCTAAAGGTCACTTTATTTGTCTCTGTCTCCCTATGTCTATCTCTGTCTCTGTTTCTATTTCTGTCTCACACTCCCTTTTCTCTCTACTTCTATCTCTGTATCTCTCTGTGTGAGTGTGTGTGTGTGTGTGTATGTGTGTGTGTGTGTGTATGAGTGTGTGTGTGTGTGTGTGTATGTGTATGTGTGTGTGTGTGTGTGTATGTGTGTGTGTGTGTGTGTGTGTGTGTATGTGTGTGTGTGTGTGTGTGTGTGCTTCCGTGTCTTTCATTTTCTCTCTTTTTCTGACTTTCTGTTTCTGTGTCTTTCCCTACACACACACACACACACACACACACACACACACACACACACACAGGAGAGAGAGAGAGAGAGAGAGAGAGAGAGAGAGAGAGAGAGAGAGAGAGAGAGAGAGAGAGAGCACGCCAGGAAGCCCAGGTGCTACAGAGCCCAGAAGTGAGCAGCTATTGCCCTAAGGGAGGTGGCAAGGGCGGGCGGGAGCGCTGGCTGGCAGGCGGTGTGTAAGCATACACAGAGAGCCACTTTTTGTAAGAAGGTTAAAACATATTTAAAATGGGACCACCTTGGAGAGAAGACCGTTCCCCTCCTGTTACCTCTCAACCTGCTCCAAAACTTCAGCATTCAGTTTTTCCAAGGCCCGCTCTCCCTGCCCCCTCCTCCTCTGGCGAGCTGGTTTTCTGTTCAACACTGGGCTTCTTGCAGAACCTTTTCATTCCTCCACGGACACTCAGAAATGCTGCTGGCCACCACCCATTCCAACAGCTAACTGGTGTGTGTGCCCACTGCCACACAGGGACAAACAATGACCATGCATCAAACATTCTTTTCTCCAGGTTTCCACTTCTGAGTTGGCTTTCAGAGACTTATTTACTTCTAAGGACACAGAAAAGAGGCAGAAGGGTGTGTTCTGTCTGCTTCCATGGTAACTATGGTGTTGTCTGTCCAGCTCTATAGACAACACCTTTCCCCTAATGTCCCAGGCATTAAACAATTAAGGTGACAGGTTCTATTCAGGTCTACTTGATTTAGGAAAAAGGCCACCTAATGTCATGGAGTGTGGGGTGTAGACATTTTTCTTTTTGCAAATCAGCCAGAGACTGATAACAGACCAGTGGGTGGGTGGAATCACCCCAAATTTCCCTGGGAAAACCTGGAACTCCCCCAGCTCTAAAATCAGTGGCAGTCTTTTTTATGTCTCTCAGAACACTGGTGAGGTTTCCTGAGCTGTTCAAAGCTGGCTGTCTTCCCACTTCCCACTAACAAGTCACTTAAAGGAATGGCCCAAATAGATGTTACTGCCTCCCAAAGAAAAACACAGACTTGGGGAAATGGAGGCTTGGACTTTTATTGAATCATTAAATGGGGAGAGATACATGTGCCTCTAACTGCAGCAAAAGATAGCATCCATCAAACAGACTTATCTTTATCACAGTTCTTTGTGCCCTGTGTTCCCAAGAGTCACAACAGTCTGCTTGTTCAAGTCATGAAGCCTGTGAGCCTAAAGGCCAGCAAGGTTCCTGATGCTCCGCTCGGGCTTCCTGCCGCATCTTCCCACAGTGTCACAGGCAAGAGCCCATCAGGGTAGAAAGCAAATGTCAAAATGGGTTAAATGGAACTCAGGCAGTCCTGCCATTGTTTGATCCTGGAGTATAATTCATGCACTGAATAAACATTTAATATGTATCATTTAATATTAACATTTAATAAATACTCACCTGTTCTTGCTGTCTGTACATTTCCAGCCTTTACTTTCTACTGGGTTGATGGTTTGCTTAAGGCAGAACTCCAGCAGTAGCTTGCTGTCTAGTGGACAGTTGTCTTGCTCATCAGAACTGGTTGTATCTAACCCAGGCTGCAGCCTAATGGGTTACAAATCTCTGCTACCATCTTTTTTACTGTTTGTTACTTTTACCATAGGAACAATGTGGTATAATGCCATTGTGTAACAGCAACAAGAAGTTGTCATTATAACCCTCACTCATGTTTAGTGTAACTGTAGACAACCACCGCAGAAACATGTCTATGTAGAACAAAAGTTAGCCCTAAGAAATCAGTAATAAAAATCCAAATACCCAACATCTCACATGCTGTGCATAGGCAACACGGTTCTCAAAAAAAAAAAAAAAAAAAAAAAACTGTAATAATGTATTTAGAGCCTGTGGGATGGGAAGAGAGCATGCGTGGCCAGAGTGCGTGTGCGGGGGTCAGAGGACAACTTGTGGGAGTAGGAGGGCCTTTCCTTCTACCGTGTGGGTTTGAGGGATACGCTTGAGTTCCTGGGCATGGTGGCAAGCACTTCCACCCTCTCAGCCCCATTTCTGGCCCTTAACAACATATTGCTTAGCAGTAAGAGAATGGCTTTTTGGGCTAGAGAGATGACTCAATGGTTAATTGCAGAAGACCCAGGTTTAGTGTCTAGCTCCCATAGTGGGTGGCTGATAGCTGCCTATAAGTCTAGTTCCAGGGGATCCAGTGGCCTCTTATGGGCTCTGTGGGTACTGCATATAGGTAGCACATATACACTTAGATAGACAGATGATAGATAGATAGATAGATAGATAGATAGATAGATAGATAGATGATAGATAGATAGATGATAGATAGATAGATAGATAGATAGATAGATAGATGATTGATAGATAGATGAGAGATAGATAGATGATAGATAGATAGATAGATAGATAGATAGATAGATGATAGATAGATAGATAGGTGATAGATAGATAAATAGATGATAGATAGATAGATAGATAGATAGATAGATAGATAGATAGATGATAGATAGATAGATGATTGATAGATAGATAGATAGATAGATAGATAGATAGATGAGAGATAGATAGATAGATAGATAGATAGATGAGAGATAGATAGATAGACAGACAGATAGATAGATAGATAATCGCTTTTTTAAAATCTTGCAGCCTTTCTCTGCAGCTGATGGTGAAGTGCCTCTGACAACTGAGTTACGTAGAAGCAACACAAAGGTAAGGCTGCCCGTTGCTGTTCTAGAGGAGGGGCACACAGCAGTGTGCCTGTGTCTGGTGGGACAGGCATCTTGCACATTTAACAAGTATTTCTCATGTGTTAGGCCCAGAGGGCTCAATAAAGACACAGAGGCATGGACCTGACTCAAGGACAGTAGACTCCCCTTACCACCCGGATTTAGGTGTGCTGTCTGCTGGTGCCTCCTGGAGTTTGGAAGGAATTATTTCTCCTCCAAAGGCTGTGTCTCCAGTTCAGTGAAGGTGTGGTGTATGTCTGCCTTGGGCAGGCAGGACATCTGTGCACCTGGGCTCGGCAGGAAAACTGCCAGCATCATCCGAGTGGGCAATACAGGCTGCTGCCCCACAGCTTTGCAACTTGTAGGTGATTGTTGCCATATTTTTCCTGTCTGGTAAAGGTTCAATAGACTTTATTCCCTCGACTGTGGAGAAAAAAAAATGTATGCCCAATTAAACATTCATTTCAATATCCCATATCAGTTTCTCATTTATGAACAACAGGATCCTTCATTGATTGTTGAATAAAATAAATCTTTAACACAAGTCTGTCTATATATCAGTATAGAATATGATATTACTTTTTAAATTAATACTTTCCCTTTGAAGGATCTACCTTTTGCCATTCTATGTGCTTTTTAAAGTTAGGTAGATTAATAAGCCTCTCATTCCACAAAATCTTCCAAGTTAGAGAGTCAGAAAGAGCCTGACCTTAGTTGCACAAGAAAGTGCTTTCTGCCCAACCACAGTGATTGGCTTGGGGTGAGCACATGATCAAAAGTACCCAATTCCAGTGCTGCTGTCAGCCTGACCAGAGCCCTGCATGGATGGTAGTTATTGCAGAGACTCATCACTGACTAAAGTGTGGAGGATAAGAACTGTTGCATGCTTAGCCGTCTAAGACTTCCCTGTGATCCCCTTCCAAGGCTCAGGGGGCATAGAGGAAGAGAGGGTGGAAAGAACACAAGAGCTGGAGGAAGGGGTGGAGTGCAGCAGAGCTCTCTGTTCTGTGTGTGACATGTCCACAGCAGTCACGGAGGAGGAGGGGCAGACGCCAGCCTTCTCATGATCGCTTGGAGAGGGAGAGGGCTTCTCTTAAGTAGTGCGGCAACTGGTAAGGCTCTTGTGCTCCTGCAAACAACTCTAATTGAACTCATTGGGTCACTACCAAACAAAAAGACATGAAAGGAGAAGGGGAACTCATTGAGAAGAGAAAGGGGGCCAATGGGAGCTAAGAGGGGCAGAGAGAGGGAATTGAAAGTGGATATCATCAAAATACATTGTATATGTATGAAAACATTATAAGGAAACCCATTATTATGTATAATTAATAAATGATAATAAAAAACAACAATCCTGTCAAACATGGTGGCACACTCCTCTAATCTCAACTCTCGGGAGTAAAGGGCAGGTGGATCTCTGTGGGTTCAAGGCCAGCCTAGTTTACATAGTGAGTTCCAGGACAGCCAAAGCCACACAGGGAGATGCTGTCTCAGAAAACAATCCTTTTCCAGGGCCCTTCTAATCATCTTGGGAATGGATTCCTGATTCCTTTGCTATTTTGGGCTCTATAGGAAGAATGTCAGCATTTTCCCATCTCCCCTTCCTCATGAGAGAAGATGTCCGTGACAGGGAAGGAAGCCATGTTTTAAAGGCAGTTAGTTCACAGTCTTGCAAGGGTCTCTGTGTCAGAAGCTCTCCAGAATCTTCTTCCTTTCTTCACATCCCTTACTACCTATTCTTCAAGCACTGTGCACCTGACCCCCAGCCACCGACATGCATTGTCTGCCCTTCCTGCAGGCTCCTGCAGCATGCTGCAGAGTGGAACGTAGATCAAGAATAGACACCTGGCCAACAAGACAGTTCAGGCAAGACAAGAGTGCTTTTGGCCAAGCCTGACAACCCAAGTTCCGTCCCTATGACTGACGTGATGGAAGGAGAGAACTGACCTTCACAAGTTGTCCTCTGATCTCCACAGACAACAAAATATATCAATGTCATTTTAAAAATTCTAAAATGCATATGCACCAACCACTAGCATTCCTCAAATTAGCTGTCTCCAAGCATGAGTGCAACATTGGCGAGGAGCGAAGGGGAAAGCTCTGAGGCAGCCAGGAACTGGCTTCTCTTCCAGGCCTGTGACCAGTTCCCCTGGCAACAGACTTAATTGGCATCCATAGTGATGCTAAAGAAAAGTGTGAAGAAAATCAGCTTTCCTTAGAGAAGAGTTGGTGATCCCTGCTGTGCTCAGGCCTTGCTCCTTAGTGGTCTTGCATGCCCTATTGCAGATGCCATGGCTCACACCCATCCTCCATGAGGACTGCTCCCTAATGGACATGCTCCCATCCACCCCTCCAGGCTAGCTCTGCATTGGTTTTCTTCCACAGGTATTCTTTTTGCACTAACTACTGACTGTTTCCTCACCTCATGAGAGACTGCACACTTTATAAGGTCTATATATTTTACTCTACCAATAGTACCACATCCAGTAAGGATTTGTTGGGAGAGTATGAATGCATTATCTCCCTAAGCAAGGATCTTATCTACACTCTCTCCTTTACTGTGATTTCCTCACAGTAGTAGCTGGCATTGTATTTACCTCATTCACACATACGTGTTTGTAATCGCTATTGTTCCCCTTGAGTCTCTCCCAGGAACTGTCTGACAAACCTCTGCCTTCACTATGGGCTCTTATAAGGAATTCTGTAATTCTCCTTTAACATGGTCCTTTGTTCAACTACCATTCCTGTGCATACACTCAACAAATACCATTTACTTGACCTTAAATCTATTATAAATGTATTCTTACATTTATGTATTATGCTTGCAGGACTATAGATTTCCACTGTCATTATTTTTATCTTTCTCTCTCTGTTTTCTTTATCTTTTTGACCTTATCCTCTAATGACCTTATTGTGAGTACACCTCCAGCCAAACACAAATGTTCTGAGGTTTTCATTCAGAGCCCTTTCTGGCTGTCTTCATATCCCGCTCTGTCCTGGCCTTCACCTTCCAGACCAGCTAATTTATTGTTGTGTGGCTCCTTTTGCCCTGGGTTCTTCCTCTCCTGGCTCTGAGCTTTTGCTCAATTTCTTCCATATCTCTGGAACAACAACCCAACCACAGCCTTCTCCTCTGAATCACAGCTCAAGGTCCAGCTGCTTCCAAACATTTTCCCACCCATCTTCCAATCCATCACATCATCACCAACCCAGACTTCTACCACAGGACAGCCTTGAAATGACTGGACTTATAAGTATGGGGTGGCTGCAGTTCAATTTCTGGCTTACGTCAATACTAAACGCCTAATCTCAGAATTAATCAATGTTAACTTTGAGAAAGAACCAAAAAGCAATGTTCAATAGTTCCTGAGTCAGCGCTGCAGAGAGTTGAGAGTGGTTCATTCGAGATTAATGAGTTTATTCCCCGCTTCATTC
>NC_051065.1:127723917-127728917 GCF_004664715.2 Peromyscus leucopus
AGAGAGCGCTCCAGCCCGCGGCTTTTTCACTGGGGGACTCACGAGAATGAGTGCTGGGCTTTGAAGACTCAGCACAAGTGAGCCTCATCAAAGACTCTGCGTGTCTGACTCATTTGCTCTACCCCCAGTACTGGCTGTGGAGTGTTCTAGAGGGTCCAGCTGAGAACAGTGCCGGGGAAACTGGCAGACAGCAAGACGTGTTTTGCTTTGTTTTGTTTTTTGAGACAGAAGCTCACTATCTAGACCAAAGTGGTCTCTACTCATGGTCACTCTGCCTCTACCTCCGGGATGATGGGTTTCAGGTGTCTGCTACTACAGCAGTCCACTTACTGGGTGTTTTTTTTTTTTCCTGAGGCAGGTTCCCACCCTATAGCCCAGGCTAGCTTAGAACTCACTGTGAAGCATATAGGCTGATCTGGAACTCATAGAAACCATCCTGGTTCAACCTCCCAAGTGCTGAGGTTTCAGACAGGCATGTGTCATCACGTCTGGCTCTCTTGGAAATGTTACCACTTTCTTTCCAGAGGGACAAACACCTAAGTAACTCGGCAGCTTTTTGTTTTCATTGGTGTCCATTTGCTGTGTCCACGCAAACACCTGCTGGACACTTGCACATAGAGCAGTGCTTGGGTTCTTTGGTGATTGTTGAGTCCCTACCTGTGTGGGAGATGCTGGAGTAGTCAGAAGGAGCTAAAGTATAAATGTTTAGTTCCTTCTCTTCCTTCCCCAGGGGCCTCACGAACCTTTCAAGTTTCTGTGTGTCTTAAAATAACATTGCCAGTACCCTGGGAAATTTACCTGGCTGTAACTAGTTAAATTTAAGTCATCATTTGCATCTACTTCCACATGGAGAGGAGGTGCGCTTCCTTGCCCATTGAGCTCACACCTTGGGGCATAAGCTCTGTGTGTCTTTTTGGAGGACAGAACTTCTGGGGGTAGTGTAGGAAGTGACATGAAAGTCCCATTTCTGACTGTTACCCTGACAAGGCCCCGCAAGCACCCTAATGTCTAGAGGTGTCGGATACTCTGTTCATTGTTTCAAGAAAAGAAATCTCGCTGTGAAGTGCCCGATTGTGTGAATGAACGTTCACACCTCCTGCTCGGATCCACTGCTAATGGTCTAGATTCGGTGTCTCCCAGGACCCATTGTGTGGCCTCCCGCCTTCACACCGCCTTTCTTTTTAGCAGTTTCATGATGTGTTCACACCTCCGGGAAGAACTTGGAGAAGGAAAAGAAACACAAGTTCATCAACTTCTCCCAACGCCAGTCTTCCCGGTTCTCTGGTTCCAAACCAGGCTGTAGGAGAGTCAGGTGGTCTCTGGGGAGACCAGACAACTATGCAGCACACAGGCTCTAGCTGGGACCTACAGGGCCTGTCTCAGTGATAAGAGCAGAAGCAGGTATTTCACTAAAGGTACACATGCACACATGCCTGCTAAAACAAGCCAGAGTTCAGGAGTTTCAATGCTGTGAGCATCATCAGGGAAACACACAACATTGTGCATGTCTGTGTGACTGAATTAGCTGTTGCCTTCTTCACTCAGCATGGCCTTTTACAGCTGTTTTTAATGACCACTGACCACTGTACTAGCCCCATTTCACAAGGCGCCTTTGGAGGCATTTGAACCCAAGGCTGCACAATCAAATCAACGTTTCTGATCCTGGGTCTGTATAGCTGCTGGTAACACACCAGCAGGACTTCAGTTGACCGACGTGTTAGGGAATAAGGTCCCCTAAGCACACGTGGGCAACAGCAGGACTTCAGCTGACCGACGTGTTAGGGAATAAGGTCCCCTAAGCAGTGGGCAACAGCAGGCCTCTGGGGAAACAGACCCACCTTGCTCTGGACTCCTCTTCTGCCATTGCACCATGAGCTCTGGGTCCCTACTCTGTATTCAGAAGGAGCCAGCTGATCCCTGTGGAGGAGATCCACATAGGGAGAACCCGAATCCCTGTCACCCCATCTCCACTGCCTGGCCATTGGTGGTACCTAGGACCTGGCTCTCTCCCTGAGCTCCTGTGACAGACACATTTACTGCTGTACCTCTCGCCTGGAAGAGCTGTGAGTCTCTGATGGGCGGGTGATTTAAACTGGCCCAGATAGCTACACCACTGCCAGGTCTTCACAGGGCTGTGTCTTCAAGCTTCTCAGAAGACATTCAGGTTTTTAACCCACACCAGACTCAGGGAGAATGCAGCAGGGGCCAGGCTTATTGGAGACCTGAGTGGAACACGCTACCAGGGGGCTGGGGTGGAGATCTTCCAACTTCCTGGGGCTGTGGTGCAGAATCCCAGCTACACCCGACCTGGACTCAGTTCCATTTGCTGTTCCCGGTACCCGACCTGTCCTGTATCACTGTTCCGATACTGCTATTATTCTTTGACAACTGCATATGTGTATGTAATGTACTGTGTGGTCATTTTCTTATTACCTTCTCTCATCACACTCCCATCGGACCTTTCCTTCTCTCCACCCCCTCTCCAGCACCCCCCTTTCCTGCGCCATTGTTTGTGTTATGTTTTTGTTACCCCAGGTTTAACTAGGGTGGCTGGCATGAACATGGGTGGAGGGATTGCTTAATGGAACACAGACTACTTAATAATGGCATTACCACTGAAGAACATCCCCCAAATTTTAACCAGAGTTAAATTTGTTCTTTTTTTTTCTCTCATTTCCCCTCCATCCTCACACCTCCCCACTTAAGCTGGATGTCATCCTATATCTGCATCATTATTGCATATCCATTGATCACAGTCCCTAACTGGCCTCACTTTCCACCCTTCGCTAGCATTTGCAAATCTAATCCGAGCATACAAGTGCCCTCTCTCACTCTTGGTGATGCTGTATATCACACATGTAAAACGTATAGTACAGAGAGAGAAATGAAGAATCGGATGGGTGGTCTGATGACTCAACCTCCCTGTCAACTTGACTGCATTTGGAATCGACCTGGGAGACACACCTCTAGGTGTGTCCCTGGGGACGTTTCGGAGAGGATTAACTAAGGAGGGAGACAACCCTGAGTGTGGGTGACATATCTATAGGCTAGAGTTCCAGACCCAGCATTCTCTACTCTCTGCCTCCTAATCAATATCTGAGGAGTCCAAGATACTCAAAGTCCTTACAGTCTGGGGAACTAGTCCCAGAGTCTGGCTTCTCTGCCTTACAGTTGCAGGGTTTCTTAGGCTCTTAGTGGGTGTAAACCAGATAGGGTCTCTGGGGGCTTCCATCAGCTTCCCAGTCCCTCCCCTAGGGTGACTTGACTGTGGCCATGGGGTAACATGACTATTCAAAGTTGAGCATCTTTGATGGTTCTAAATGAAGACAAAATTCCCAGTGGCCCAGCACATATCCGAGAGCTTGGTCACGTACATCAACCAGTCACACATCCAGGAGTTGATGAGCCTCGGCTGGTATAACAAGCCACTAACTGTAGAATTCTAGTACTCAGTAATTCCCAGGGGTCCACTAAAAGGGACCACCAACAGTAAGATGGTTCATTGAAGCAATGTGCCGCGCTCTTCTGATGCCATTTTCTTTACATCTTCTCTTTGGGTCCTTGCCACAAATCAACATTGCTCAGCTATTCAAATAATAATAATTATATTTGTCATACATGGCACTGCATTTCATAAAGCAAATCACATACAAATATATAATGTGCTTTCTGCAACCCCATCCCTGCTCCTCCTCTGCTCCATTAGAACTTCTGTCCTACCTGCCTCCCTTCCCACATTGGTACCACCTCAAAGTAGAATCCAACAAGGACATTGAAAGGTCGTAGTGAGAAACTTGGACTTCATGCTTAAGGTAATAAAAACTATGCAAGCACGTGAGGAGCAAGTGAAGCGTCTGGATTTATGCTGTGAAAATGCCAAGAGTTACAGCATGAACAATGGACCTGGAGGGGAAGAAAGGAGACGGCGACACCCACTCAGAGGCCACCATGATGACCCAGCAGTGAACTGGTGGAGTAAACAGAGCAGGAGACTTGGGAACAAGAGAAGGGGGGAATCATTCTTAAGTATTTACCAGTTCTGGGGTGCTGTTTCCACTGCACAGAACAAGGGGCTAAAGCAGTGGCTAAAAGGATCTAGACCAAGAAAAGCAACTATTTAGGAGGAAAGACCACTGTCGGTCTGGACAAGCAGCTAAGACAACAGCAGCAGACACTGGAGTGAGACTGAAGAGAGAACCCACACACTGGGGAAACTTGTGAAAAATCCTGAAATGATGACGGATCCAGACCAAAAATACACAGAGAATTCTCCAATTCAGCAATTTAAAAAAGATCCAATGAAAACAAGCAAATGGTTTGGACAGAACCCGTGTGAAAGAAAACAGATGGCCAGTCAAGAGCTGAGAAACGCTTCCTATCCCATCGCATGGAAACGCACATTGAAACCAAGGTGGGAAGTCACTCCCCGCATCAGAACAGCTATCACTACAAAGACAGGCAGGGACTGGAGGGGAGGCTTAGTGGTAAGAGCAAACTGCTGCACAGGCATGAGGGCCTGAGTTCGAATCCCCAGCACCCATTTAAAGGCTGAGTGTGACTAACTGCACCTACAATAACAGTGTTGAGGGGAGGGGGAAGGGGACTTGCTAGATGCCACCCTAACTAGAGACCCAGTGAGAGGACCCTGTCAAAAGGCTGTATGATGGATAGTGATAGAATACCTGGACCTCCACTGGTCTCCATGCACACTCAGACATGCAGTCACACACAAGCACACATGCACACACATCACACACACACAAATATTTATTTATTTGTTTGTTTGTTTTTTCAGATAGAGTTTCTCTGTGTAGTGAGTACTGGAACTCACTGTGTAGATCAGGCTAGTCTCAAACTCAGAGATCCGCCTGCCTCTGCCTTCTGAGTGCTGGGATTAAAGGTATGTACCACCACTGCCCAGCCCCCCAAAAACAAAAATTAAAGAGAAAAAAAGAGAAGTAGGCTGTTGGCCCTGCAGGGAAAATGATAAAAACCACTTG